>NC_089844.1:114041314-114293814 GCF_035609145.1 Eleutherodactylus coqui
CTGTAATGCTTTATTCGTAGTACTAGGCTATATGGAGAAGAGAGGCCTTAGGGGCAACCGCATCCCCTATAGTTACGCCAGTGGTACAGACATTAATCTAATGTATATGGCCACCTTTATTCCAGTAATTGGTACTCAGTGCTGCTACAGATTTGATACTGATGCCTAACATTTTCAGATGTGTTCTGTCTATGTGTATGACATGAACTCCAGCTTTACAATGAGTCTAACAGGTCCTACAGTGTACATTACCACAGTCCCATTTTTGTATTATGCCTTGTATATGAAACCACCACAATGAATAATTCAGCTACTGCTTCTTCACTGATGCCTCGCATAGTAGTATATCATGTCTATAGATTCCCATAAACATAGCACATGACAAGGAGTTAAAGAATGAAATTAATCCATATAGCTTTAGAATAGACATTTAGGAAAATGCATCATCTTATATTGCAAAGTAGCAGAAAATTGTACTGCATTCTCTTCCCCAATTATATTTGATTGCCATATTGTTTCTACAAGGTTCTAACCAAAGATGTCAATTATATGCCGTTGACCACCCTAACCTCCGGGTTCATTCACACGACCATTGAGCGTGGTTTTTAGCAAAAAAATATGTCGCACCCTGGAAATCTCTCGCTCGGCTTTATTCCTCTGAATGACTTCTAATGCCTACATAGAGGCACCTGTAAGCTTTTCACTGCCTCCCCCTCCCTTTTTCCCCTACTAATATAAGAGTCTATGAGACCCCCGGCGTATATTGGCCATAACATAGTTCCAGAACTATCTTCTTGCCCAACATATATGCATTAGCGCGTATTTTGCCCCATATTATTAATAGGGATTCCCATTGTATAGTGTAAATATGCGCTGAATAAGAGAAATAGCTAGACTTTCCTGCACTTGGAGCAAAGATTGAGCACCCTTTCCCTTTGTGGACCCCACAATAAAAGCGCTCCATCTGTGGTCCCCATTAGTAATAATAGTGCTTCCTTTGTGACTCGCAGTAGTAATAGTGGTCCCCAAATGGCTCCATTTAGTGATAATTCTTTGCATCTGTCACTTGGTTGCTACTTACAGAAGCGCTGTGTTCAGTGTATTCTGCAGCAATCAAGCAACTTCTAATTTGGTGTGTGTCACCCACCCTTGTTGTAATTGTGCCTGGGGCACATGCCCCGCCTGCCACGCTCTAAACAGCTGGCAGGAAGGGTTCAGCAATTCATGCTGATTACACCAAATGCTGGCCTTCTCATCGGAATGGTGCAGCACAAATCAGGATTCATCTTAACAGTCAATGTTTTTCCGCTGCTCAGTAATCCAATTTTTGCGCTCTTTTGCCACTGGAGTATCGCCTTTCTGTTTGTATCCAGTCTAGGCAGTTCTTTTTGGACTAACTGCACAAATCTCTCTCCTGACCTAACAGTTTGCCACAATCAGAGACATAATTCAAAGTTCCTTGACCCCAAATACAAAGTATGTAACAAGGCCCCTGCTTACCATGTAGCATTTAAAGTACTGGTGTTTCCATTGTTGCCCCAGGCTTTAAGTGTGTGCACCCTCTATAGTTACATATGTCTATATGTAAGCTTCATGCTTCATCTTCTTTTTATACCTTTCCTTTGCTATTATCTACATAGACTCTTCTGGAAAACTGATGACTCTGACCCTTCATAAATGAAGAAACATGATTAATCCTCAATCCACCAATGATTATATTATACCATTAAAGATAATTATAATAATTATATAATTCAATTAAAATCCCTAATTGTATCAATTGCATTGTGGAATGCCAGTCACAGAGTAGACTCACTCCAGCTCGGCTGCTCCGTTGCTGCATTTATTTCATTTACCTTTTAATGAAATGTGACTTTTCCTTTTAGCAGACAGAGAAGAATAATGCCTGACTGGTCCCAGCTCAATATCCGCAGGAGTAAATTAAGTTTGAACTGCCCACACATTAGTGATGAGGATCCCATGGATTTGTAATGACATAATTGTGCTGTACGTACTGGCTGAGCCCTCCGGTTGATGGAGAAACGGGATCCCTTCATTAATGGGGGGTATTATTGGACCATATTTGAAGTTCTATTAATCTGATCAGTAATTAAGACCCGTCACTGCTGCGAAATGTTATGATAATCTGGAATTAATTAAAGGTAATTTTGTTAAGAAGCTTGAAGTAGAGTTGAGCTTCTTTAAGAGATTACGGCATTCTAGGATATTATAGTATTTCCCAATCTATCTGATATGATGTAAATAGAAATATGTGATGAAACATATTGAGTAATTGTGATTGATGGTTGGTGAAACTACTCATATGTAGCTTAAAGCTAAAATATTAGTAAAAGGTTTCCTTGTTGCCTGGAGATAGACCGCTCCTTCCCCTCTACTGTAACTTATCTGGTTTCTCATGCGGAAAGATATCTGGGACTCTTGCCTCCAATGAGTGACTGCCTAGTAGAATAATCATGAGCTCATTTGCATAGGGAATGTATGTTAGAACATATACTTTTGATTGTTAGTGACATGTAGCTTGTGATATGTAGCTTAAAGCAAAAATCTTTTCAAGTGTAACTTATCTGGTTTCTCATGTGGAAAGGTATCTGGGACTCTCTAGTTATTGCCTACAGTGAGTGACTACTTAGCAGCATCGTTATGAGCTGCCTTGGCATTTGCATAGGAAATATGCCCTCTGCTGGATACTGTACAAACCAGTAGCGAATCTTCTTTAGGCCAATGGCACACAAGCGTATTTTGGGGCCATCCGTGTAATTTCATGGACAGCACATGGCGTCATTATAGCCTATGAGGCTATACACATAGATTTTTTTTTTTGGCATGGACTGATGCCCTGTTCTTGTGCATTTCACAGATGAGAAATGTGACACATAATGCTAGTGAATGTGCATTGGCCGATGCAAGTTCCACCCGTGTTCCTCAGTTGCACTAATCTTATGCCGCTCGGAAGTTATGACAAGCAGATGTTGGTTTTCCAGAGATTATAATTAACTTCCTACATAACTTTCCTACAAACATGCTTAGAAAAAAATATGTTCTTGTCGGTCTTAAATGGGTTTTCTTATTAAAGACAATTATCTCCAATCCACAGGATAGGCGATAAAATGTCTGATCACTGAAGGTCCAACTGCTATGACTCCGGAGATCCCAAAACCTCTGAATGTCCATGTGACTGGAGAGGTGGTACACATGCTCGGCCTCTGCTCTATTCACGTCTATGGGACTATGAGGAATTTCTATGTGCTTAGCAATCTTCCTCCATCCCCCAGAAGTGAATGGAAAGGTGGCTTTGCATGAACATCACCATTACATTCATATGGGGTATTTAGGATCACAGATCTCAGGATCGCTGGGGATCCCAGTGGTGGAACCTCCAACAAACAGACATTTATCCCCTATCTTGTGGGTATGGGGTAAAAGTATTTAATGGGAAAACCCATTTAAGGCCTAAGGTCAGAGCTAAAATAAGTATTTGTGTTGGATAGAACTGTAATACAACACTCATAGGCAGCCATGGGCCTATATGGTGTTGCTTTTAGGGGTGAATCGTGTGCCTTGCGGCGGCATGGGATGCCTTTGTATATTCTCTTAGCATGCTTGTGAATCCACATTGGATACATTTCTGCTATGCGTGATTAAAGTTTTGTAAAGCTCCGTTCAGGTACATCACTCTCCGAAATCTCTGTTCCATCAGCTTTGAGCCCCATAGCGTAGTTTAGGTGGCTTATATGTGATGTCAATATCCCTTTAATCCTGGCTGATACTAAAAATATGGCACAGCTTTAAAGCTCCTGCTATCTAACAGGAGCATGTCAGGTGCTTGGCTGCCAAAAACAGCTGAGGACCCCGAGGAGAAGATAGAAGTGGTTTATAACCACTTCTGCCTTCTCTTTTCCAATCTACATAGCATTCAATGAGCACCATGTAGAGAATAGAACACATGATCACTGGCGACCTCCGGGATGGCAGAGCTACTGTGTCTTGGCAGACCCCAGCCTAGCTCTGGCAGTGACTACTGTTTTTCCCTGTAACTCAGGCTCCTATGGATGCTTCTCCTATGGGTGCCCCAGTTACGGGGTAAAAACTGCGAAAAAAAAAACATTGTGAATGACCCCCAGAGGTCTTATATGACATCATGAGAGGTATAGATGTTAAAAAAATAGTTTAAAAAATAAGTGAAAAAATTACAGAATAAAATGCAAATACATATTCAGCATATATAAAAGAAAAAGACCCACGGCCCACGCTATAAGCCATCACCATATCCGCCCTGTAATCCTAGACTATACAATTCACCTGAAACAATATAGGCAACCCGTTGCTGTTCTTTATTTTAGCATAAGTATACTCATTTTAAACAAAGAACTATACATTTACAAAAACCTTTTTTTCTTAACTTTTTGTATACATTAAAAAAAAATTTTTTTAAACTGAAAAAGGTTTCTGTTAAAAAAAGGTATTAAAAATGGCCGTATTTGTCACGAAAAAAAAAAAATGCAGCAAAAACAATTTTGGCAGCCCAAGTAACAATAAAACAGGGCCGTAAAATCACCAATAACAAGTATCATGTCTTTCAGGACCAAAACACCTTGGTCCTTAAGGGGTTAATGCAGATTTTCGGCGCAGTTCCTGCTGGTGTTTGCTCACCTGCGTCTCCCCATTCCTGTGCTGAAGCTCTGAGCATGATATATGTTTATTCTTCTCTGTCTGCCTGTTTTCAGAGGATGGCACAGCATTATAATTGCATATATCCAGTATTGATTTTACCAACCCTTGAGAGTTCTGGCTGCTTTAACAAGTATCAGTGGATGAGTATCTGTGCAGGACTGATAAATGTTCCAATTTGTATTCCGGCATAAAGCTTTTGCGGCAGACTGTTGTATCGCAGCGTGTTGTAGAATGTGTCAAAGTGGAGTTGTGCTTTCAGATCTCACCAGCGGCAGCAGTCTTTTTCTCACAATGATCATAATATGCGTCTGTGCCATGCTGGCCCCGTTCTTTATAGCATCACTTCCAAGATCCATTCTAGTATGCAGTATTTGTGTGTCACTTCAGTGGGCTGTGCCTTCTTGCTGTCACAGGTCAGCAATGCACTAAAAGCTGAAAGGCTAACTCCGAGGACGCTCAAATAGTTAACTTCAGTACCTATTAGGAAAAAATCATAACTGCATACAAGATGAGGGGAAGCAGAATCAGTACCGTATTTTATTGACTATAAAGCGTAGTTTGAAGCAGGATAAAATCTTGCTGAAAAGCGTCTGCGCCTTATCAATCAGTGCAGGGGGGTCTGATCAATCCAGAGACCCCTGACTGCTGCCTTAGTGATCCGGTAGTGTGCTGATTGATCATCGGGAGAACTCTGCAGCCATACATACCGCGGCTGCACAGTCCTACCTGTCTCTGCCCGATCAGTGCCCTGTAGCAGAGCTATGTGTGTGTGTGCGCATGTAGCCGGGCTCTATGTGCGTATGTGCATGCTGCAGACCTGCACGTGTATGTTGCAGAGCTGTGTGGGCTGTATGCATGTAGCCGGGCTCTATGTGTGTATGTGCATGCTGCAGAGCTGTGTGTGTATGTTGCAGAGCTGTGTGTGCTGTGTGCATGTAGCCGGGCTCTATGTGTGTATGTGCATGCTGCAGACCTGCACGTGTATGTTGCAGAGCTGTGTGTGTTGTGTGCATGTAGCCGGGCTCTATGTTTGTATGTGCATGCTGCAGCACTGTGTGTGTTGTGCGCGCATGTAGCCGAGCACAATTTGTATATGTGCATGCTGCAGAGCTGTGTGTGTATGTTGCAGAGCTGTGTGTGTGTGTTACAGAGCTGTGTGTGTGTGCACATGCACATGTAGCCGGGCTCTATGTGTGTATGTGCATGCTGTTAAGCTGTGTGTGTATGTTGCAGTTCTGTGTGTGTGTGCTGCAGAGCTGTGTGTGTTATGTGCATGTAGCCGGGCTCTATGTGTGTATGTGCATGCTGCAGACCTGCACGTGTATGTTGCAGAGCTGTGTGTGTTGTGTGCATGTAGCCGGGCTCTATGTGCGTATGTGCATGCTGTTAAGCTGTGTGTGTATGTTGCAGTTCTGTGTGTGTGTGCTGCAGAGCTGTGTGTGTTATGTGCATGTAGCCGGGCTCTATGTGTGTATGTGCATGCTGCAGAGCTGTGTGTGTATGTTGCAGAGCTGTGTGTGTTGTGTGCATGTAGCCCGGCTCTATGTGTGTATGTGCATGCTGCAGAGATGTGTGTGTATGTTGCAGTTCTGTGTGTGCGCGCATGTAGCTGGGCTCTATGTGTGTATGTGCATGCTGCAGAGCTGTGTGTGTATGTTGCAGAGCTGTGTGTGCATGTAGCCAGGCTCTATGTGTGTATGTGCATGCTGTAGACCTGCGTGTGTATGTTGCAGAGCTGTGTGTGTGTGCATGTAGCCAGGCTCTATGTGTGTATGTGCATGCTGCAGAGCTGTGTGTGTATGTTGCAGAGCTGTGTGTGTGTGCATGTAGCCAGGCTCTATGTGTGTATGTGCATGCTGTAGACCTGCGCGTGTATGCTGCAGAGCTGTGTGTGTTGTGTGCATGTAGCCAGGCTCTATATTGCCTCAGCATCAAACCCCAAGATTTTTCACCCCTCTATGAACATAGTGCTGTTATATATCCAGAACCACTGGCGTAACTATAGGGGATGCGGTTGCACCCGGGCCCAGGAGCCTTAGGGGGTCCATAAGGCCTCTCTTCTCCATATAGGGAGCCCAGTACTATGAATAAAGCATTATAGTTGGGGACCTGTTGCAGGTTCTGCATTGGGGCCCAAGAGCTTCAAGTTACGCCTCTGCATTAAGGAGTTAAGAGACGTTGGGGGGCCCCAAAATAAACTTCTGCACCCAGGCCCATAAGCCGTTAGCTACGCCCCTGCCCAGAACTTTTACTGATAGGTTCATAGCTATCACACTTTGTATTTGGCATCTAAGTCATGTGACGAGTGTTTTGTACTCAGTTTTTGAATAGTTTTACCCACTTGGGTGCTTTTGAAATTTAGAGATACAGAATATGTGATACACTTAATAATCGCAGATGTGCTCAAACACAACATATGCAGAGATCAGTAGAGGTTTTGAAGTTAAGCGATGAGCACCTGTGAATAGCAAAAATCTGTTCTTGTTAAACTTAACTCCAACTATTACCACCTTGGTCATTCCTACATAACTGTTTTTGCTAAAACATTCCTTAAAGGGATTGTCCGGGACGTAACTATTGATGACCTATTCTCAGATTAGATCATCAATAGTTGATCGGCCGGATCCACTAATTGTCGCTGATAAACATAGATGTTGATCCCAAACCTTGAACCTTTTTTCAGTATATAGTGCCCTCATGACTTACATAATCTACAGGGTGGTAAAAGGTATGAAGACACCTGAATAAATGAAAAATGGTAGTTGGGAACACGATCCTGTGTGTGGCATGTTGCTAAGGGGAAGGAGCCTTTTTGAAATCGGCCATCTTGGAACCAAGTTGATATTTTCAAATGGGTAGGGGTGCATGTGACATATGTATCTGGTAGAGAATTTGATAAGGGATCCAAATCTGTGCCTAAATATCATGCAACCTTATGCATGAGCATAGCTTTTTGTGGATTTAAAAAATGTTTTTTTGCATGCGCATCAGCGTATTTTAGCATGTTCATTTGCACGCAGCAAACAAAGACGCATTGATTAAAATGGCTAATTAGTCTGAGCTCCAGATGTGTTCTTTTTCCAGTGGAATTACGCAGCGTATGATGTATCTCCTGCTTGTGCATTTGTGTATCCCCTTTGATTTATATTGGTGCGCAACTATTCAGGAAAATAGAGCATGCGGCAGAGAGGGGAGGTTCGTGCGACCGAAATGCACAGAAAAATATGCACATGTGAATGAATCCATTGAAATCAATGGGTTCTATTCTCTGAGTATTGTGCGTGTAAATTTTGCACATACAAATACACGCATGTGACGCCGGCCTACAGGTAATCTCTGTTTCTAAGGCTGTATTTTCCAATATATAATGGAATTTCAGCAATCCCGAATTAGAATGAAAAAAGAAAAAAACAAAACATAAAGCCGTTTTAGGAATTCCATTATAAGCATGCCTGGAGGGGAAAATGCTAAACATTTGCTTATTAAAAAGCCTCAATGGGTTTTTGACAGGTTGATGAATGGAAGTATGATACCTGCATAACAAATAAAGGATATTTGCTAGTAACACCATAGGGTTTTTGACAGAGCTACACAAACTGGTGGCCTTCAGAATCTTTTATGTACGTTGCACTTTGCACCTGTTATTTCCTACAGAGGAGCTGTTCAATCTGAGTATAGCTAATGGGCAAAAATAATAAAAAACTAATTCCTACTTCCCACAGCTGTCATACATCACACCGTTGAGCTTTACGACTACAGTATGTCCAAAGCAAGTTTCCGGCTTCTGTCCCGGAAGAAGAGGGTATTTATTGTAGTAGTTGTTCTTCTCTGCCACTCCAGCAATCCACTGGTTCTTGTTTCCGATTTCGGACATCCAAGATGGCCAACACAATCTTCCGACTACTTAAAGGGGTTGTCCCGCGCCTAAAGTGAATTTTTTTTTTTTTTGCCCAGTCCCCCAGTACCTGTAAAAGAATACTGCTGCCAGGTGTTATTAACAAAAAAAAATTTCCCTTACCTGAATCCCCGTTCAGCAACTTTAAAAAATCTTCTTTCCAAGATGGCTGCCGCTGGTCTTCTCCCACGATGCACCACGGGTCTTCTCCCATGGTGCACTGTGGATGTTATTCTGCTGTCTGAGCTCCATTGCCGATTCCAGCCACCTCATTGGCTGATCGGCACCATGTGACGGGGGCGGAGCTACGCGATGATGCTGAGAAGGGGGAGGAGCCAGGACGCAGCTCGTGAGCAAGGACCTTTCAGAAGGGGATTCATATCAGCGCAAGCGCGACTGCTCCGGCGACCAGAGACGCAGTTTGCTCATCGCCATGGAGACGGGGACGCCAGCACCAGGAGGGGGTAAGTGTATAACTTCTGTATGGCCAATATTTAATGCACGATGTATATTACAAAGTGCATTAATATGGCCATACAGAAGTGCATAACCCCACTTGCTTTCGTGGGACAACCCCTTTAACCTTCATAGCACATTGCAGTGGTTAATTACCAATGCACTATATCTGCCCTCTGATTGGCCAGTACTGCTTATGTGATCAGCACTGGCCAATCAGAGAAGAGTATACAGTGTACATTAGGTAGTCAGAAAATTTCCGCAGCCATATTAAACAGCCACAAATGGGGCCCAGAACTGGCAGACTGGAGGGACGACAGATAAGAATAACTGCAGGTGATATACACCCCTCTGCTTCATGTTCCCGGACAGAATTTTGTCCCAAAACTGGAGGGTTGCTTTAACTATTTATATTACATTCATTGACCTTCCTTTCACTGCTTTAGGCCCTCATTCCAGGGCAGGAGGGTTTGGTTAGCATTTTATCTTCTCTTTTTTTTCTCTAGGTGGGTAAAAGAATAGTGACATCAATTGGGCCTTCTTGCGGTTTTTTGTGCCCTGAAAAACGCAGTGAATACATATGCACCACATACATAAAAAGACACAAACACACTAAAAACTACTAAACACACATATACCCATGCAATGAAAACGGTGTGATCTTCACGCACCGAAATTGCATCCGCCCATGTAAATGCGCCCTTAGTCAGGCCTCTCTTCCCTTATTTACTAACAGCCTGTTGCCTATAGACAGAAGGTTATACATAGAGGATCTATCAGTTCTTCTAACATATCTAATTAAAGAAAGAAATTCTCCTTAGAATATTTTCTTAGAAGGGGAATGGCAATAGCCTGTTATCAATGTAGTCATACTTTTCCAGGAGGAATAACAGAGGGACAATACAATTCAGAATTCTAAGAAGAAAATGCTCCAGAATTGTTATTTCATAGGCAATATAATACTAAAATGGACATGCCAGGAGAGTGAGCAAGTCCTTGTTAACACTTCCCATAAAGAGTTATGCAGCCAGGGGACAGTAGCTTGGGCCCCATAGCAACTGCAGAATAATGATTTCCCCACTGCTATGTACAAAAAATTTTAGCTTAAAGAAGTTTGCCTAGAAGTGTGTCATTATATCCAGACTTAAAAACTTTACTGAAAACTTAGTTTATTAGTATTACTGAAAATGGCTTTGAGCCTCATAGAAACCGATACTCAATATATACAGAATAGACTAGTACCTGCCAAAACCTACTTACCTTTGAGGAGGTCTCAGCACGACCAATGCTCTACTCTTGACTGAGGAGTGATACCCGTAAATGGGGATTCTCCTTCGGTGCTGATGGACTGTCTAATAAAAGGGACTGATAATTGTAATGAAGTCATTTGCTGTCACATGAGTATTTTCCCTTTTAGAGAGTCTCTGTAAATGACTTCTTAACAACTTCAATTGCGCAGAGAAAAAAACATAAAGTGGCAATTCATTTGCTTTTATTTCCCTTTATCCCACAGTAAAATATTGAACGTTGATAATACATGAAAGTAGAACTTATTTATTACTATCGAACAATGCAGCATATGGAAAAAGCAAATGACATTAACATCTGCTGTATTCTCACCATCTGCTCCCTATGGCGCTTTTCGTGTCCAGACCTGCCAACACTATTTGTTCTCAGAGGGTCTTGCGGCATATTAATCAGTTATACTAATACTTAATTTTTACTTTTTTAGATGTGTTATCTGTCAGGCTAAACCATGCACATTAATTGCAAAATGTAATATCTTTATAATCCACCTACTATTGCCAAATACCTAAGGCTAGACACATGTATCTTATGTAATGGGACTGTACGTGTGGTTAGTAAACTACCTAAACTATGTCTGTTCTAGACATTGAGGCAATAATGATTAATGAGTGCAATGTTACAGATTTCCTTCTCGGTTAAAGGGGTTTCAAGGTATGATCGGTGGAGGTTCGACTCCTGGGACCAACACCAATCAGCAGAACAATAGAGATTCAAGTGAAGGGGCTGAGCTGCAGTACCAGGTTCAGCCGTCTTTGGATGGACATCATTGTGCTGGAATACCATGAACCATGAGTACCATGGATCTGGTGATCAGTGATGGTCTCTGTAGTCAGACTTCCACCTATCATACATTGATAGCATATCCTAAGAGTGACCATACACCTTAGACAGATGTTGGCCAAACACTCACTTGGTTGACACTATTTTGGCCATCCTGCCATCACACATGCACGCTCAGCCGAACATGCATCTGCTGTGAATGCGGAGAGGAGAAAAAGCTCATACCAGACACCTCTGGCAATGGCTTATCTCCCAAGAACAAAATAATCAGGTAGTTGAAATCCAACTGCTTGATTCTTTCGTCCTTTGACATCTGCAATCCGAGAAGAGTCAAGAGGCTACCATACACATCTCTTCCATGGACGTGAAATACTTCCATATGTGGTTTCATGGATGGATCCGTTAAGTACACAGATACCCCCTCCAACAGCCATGATCCCTTAGACCACCACTGTGGATGTAACAAAGACCATATTAAGAAATTACATAGTTTCTAATGCTTGGTTACTTCAGCTATTTATTCCAAGAGAACCCCTTCGAAAAGACTTTGCAGGGGTAGGAACTGAACAAAGTGTAATTAATCAAATAATTTGTCATTTATAGAGCTGCAGTGGGACGTGATGTACTCATTCAGCCTAATTTGCTGAGTGACTGGCTGTTATCTAATTTGGCAGCCAATGCTATAAATTGTCAAATTAGGCAATTATCCTATTTACTGACTTAACCAAGTTAAGCATTGAGTTGTACTCTACAAAACATCCAAAAACAGCCACAATGATATGGAGCTCCACATATTCACAGCACAAGCATTATAAGTATCTTCAGCTTTCATAGTCATGGCATACAACCTACTCTTCATTCATTAACATATCTGACCGTAATATGATCACATTTAAGATGTAAGTATCTGTAAGACTGAATTTGTAATTAGGCTTCGTTGATCTATATAGCGTTGTAGATAGTGGGGTGGTGGCTTGGGCATGGGTCTTGGATACAAAGTAGTGTAAGGCAGTCATTCTCAACTTTCCTAAGCCAAGTAACCTGTACACAAGCAAAGTACCTTGAAGTAACTTTGATAAGTATAAACTGTGCCATCAATTAAAAGTATAGCATTAAAACAATGTGAATACCCCCTAAAGACATGGCATGTGCCACAAGCTGTAATGCTAGCTGAGAATCTAGGGTATAGCAGACACTAGTGAGAAGCGGGCAGTGAGAAAGTCCTTTAGGAACCATCAGAACCACATTTTTGCCCTGGTGAAAGAATTTCTGTCTACAGCTCTGAATCTTAGGCTTATGGTATCTCTAAAATTACATGTCATCAGTTACTGTATTTTATATTCAAATGAGATGAGATTGTATAGCAGGCATTTACTATTTAGGATCCATCCTCAGGATAGGTCATCAATAGTTGATGGGTGGCAGTCCACTGCTCAGGATCCCACAGTCAACTGATCCCCTGGCCTGTTCTCAGTGCAGCGGGGTCAGACATTCACATCGGTGGTCAACACTGGAAGGGTAGTAAAAAGGCATTGCTGAAATCAGTAGGAGCAATGCCTTCTATTACACTTCTGGTTCTGAGCGCAATAAGGAGCTAGAAGTGTAAAGGAAGGCATCACTCCCGTTGATTTTAATGGGAGAGAAGCCTTTCTATTACCCTTCTGCCCCAGCAATATTGGTGTCTGGTCCTGCTGCAGTGACAGCAAGCCCAATTGGCAGCTGATTGGCAGGAACCCCAAGTGGCAGACTCACGCCTATCAACAAATGATGACCTATCCTGAAAATAGGTTATTAATAGCATTAATATTGTATTTAATGTTGCATGTTCCAGTTTAACATTTTTCTGTGTGGCCAGATGGTAACCTTAAACACAGCTTCACGACGGCTATTCAAAGTCATCTGGCAACCCTACTGATCACACCATTCCTCGATAACCCATTTGATTTAAGTATTATCATAATCCTCAAAGAGTTTCATTTAGAGCCTATGAAAGATGTAACATTGGCACAGTTTCCTCAGCTATAACCTTGGTGATATACCAAATTGTACCCTAGTTAAAATCACCACAAAGAGATAGTCAAACCTCAGACATTTTTGTGAATATGCCAAAAGGATGTAGAGCTGTTATCTCTGGAACCCCTGCCGATCAATAGAACAGAGTACACCTGACCCCCATTGATCAAGCCAAGGTGGTCGTCAGTGGCCACAAATAGAAGACTTAATGTATTGCTGGCCAGGCATGCATTCCACCTTGGCTTGCAGAATAGAGGTTAAAGGACCCCATTCTCCTGATAAATCATGGTCCCATATTCTGTAGATTTGTCCTGATGTTTGGCAACTAGGAATACTGTGCATTTGGGGGCTTAGTTTTCATGAATAGAAATGCTGAACAGCGATTATCTAGAATTTGCAGTTCCTGAGCAAAACAATAGTTATTTTACTCCTCCTCGTCTTCCTGTTTTCAGAAATCTCAGGGCATCCTGCAACAATTGTGATTTGGAAGATGTTTTGGCTCTCACGTCAGTCTCCATTCACTTGATGTATTATTTTTTTTCCAGCCTCTTCTTTTCAGTCATTTGTAGTTTAGCTGCCTGATAACTGTCATGCAGGGATGTTTTTACTTGAGAATCCAGGAGAAGAAAAGGCTTAGAAAACAAAAACCCATAGAACCTGTAAAAAATACATTAAACATACCGGTATTTACTGCACCTTTTTCTTTTTTTAAATACCACTGCAGGGCGGTGAGATACATTATATTTGACATTAGGAAAAGTAATGCATTTGCTTATAAGATTTTACTTCTATCAAGTAGATCTAATACAGAAATGACATACCACGGGATCCTCCAATGACTTCCGGATCTATGACAATAATGGACCTCAAGGGTCCCATAAAAAAATTACTTGGAAGTGATTTTTGAGCCAATCCCTTGCTATAATGGCCTTTTTCTAATGAGTTGATCATCGGAAATTACTCCTTCTGGTGGACCCAGTCTGATGATGTTAACTGTTGACAGCTTTCCAACGGCGCACCTGTGACATCTTGTAGGTGATTGCCTATATTGATTGTCAGCAGATTTTCATGTTGGTTACTTTATTTTAACAGTATCTAGATTTCCAAAGTTGCTGTGGTGATGACAACGAGACACATTGAGGTCTACATAAATTCCAGAGATTAGCTTGCATGACTGAGTAGTGACTGCATGTATTAAAAGTATATGGTCAACAGCGGTTGTTATATGTCTTAGCTTTGAGCCGGAAACCACAGTCTGCATTTATTTCTGGCTTTTGGGTCCAGTGCCTTCAATATACAGTAGTTTGAGAATTTCATTAAAATAGAAGAGCATTTCAGCTCCAAGAACTTATAGAAATGTGAAGTCTCCATGAAATTCATGGATTTTCAATCATTTTTGGCTGATAAGCAAGCTGAGCGTGAACATTTAAAGATCTGCTTGCATATACATGTGTGTAGACACACAACTTTGTATATATATTTTATATTTTAAGGGCGCCCACCCACTGGCGTTTTTTTAGACCCTTGCAGAAAAAAAATGCTGCGAATTTCGCAGGGAAAAAAAAAAACGCCAGTGGGTGGGCGCCCTAACTGTAGTGTTATGTTTTGTCAGCTCTTTAAATGTAATCTTTGTACATAGTAACAGATGAATCTAGCAAACTATCTTTATGAATGGCTCAGATCATTTCTAGGCTAGTTTTTTTGGATAATGTTTAACCCTTTGCAATCCAATTTTGGATTCAGGGTTTTCTAGGGGGTTTTCTCTTTCTGCCATTATACAATAGCTCCATCTGCTGGCTAGAGCCAGTACTGCAGTATGGGACATGCTGGAGAGGCCCCCGACAACAGAGCAGCCAGTAATATACGAATAGCCTGCCGGACGTCTTTTGACATCAGAGCTGTACAGCCTTCAATCAGAATGTCTTTAGACGTCAGACAGCGGATTGGAAAGGGTTAATTTGGATTAGAACCATGGATAACTATATGCTGCCCTCACTCATTGATGGTGATAATAATTCATTATATACCACCCAACATCCTTTACTATAGGAAAAATGAAAATGGACATGCACAAAAAGGTAGTCAACTGCAGAATCATGGAAATGTGGGATATAAGGCAGAAGATAAGCACAGTCATTTGGCACATTGAGCAATGGGAATTTTGGCCCAATTTGTTCACTATGAGCCAGTGAATCTGCTTTGGCCCAAATGGTGCCATGTAAGCCAGTCATCCAACTGTGTCTCAAATGGTACCATATAATCAGGACAAGCAGCTTTGGTCAAATGGTGTTATATGAGCCAGACAATCAGCTTAGCCCAAATTAGGCTATATGAGTCAGTCAACCAACTTTTTACCAAATCATAGAATTTGACCCAGTCTGCCAGCTTTAATCCAATTGGTCTTATATGACTCAGACACTCAGTTTGGGCCCAAATCATGTTATATAAGTCAGTCCACAAGCTTTGACCCAAATGCTACTATTTGAGCTAGTCAAAGGGCAGTTTCAAAATGGCTTTGTTTGACTGAATCAACCATCTTCCTTTGCTTCAGGAACATTATATAATTAATTGACAAAATTGGGAGGAAGATAAGATAGGCGGGAGAAAAGAATACTGCCATAAACTGTAGAGTTGAATCTGAGTTTCATTTGGGCCAAGTAAGAATTGCTCAGTGCAATATTATCTTCCAATCTGTATCTTCCTATTTTGTGTCATTCCCCTTATGACATCATGAGAAGCCCCTTTAATATTAAGCCATATTACATACCAAGCAGTAGGTTGCAATTTTGTATGAGATTTCTGATTAGTGACAATTGGAAGCCGTTGGAGCTTCTTACAGATAGACCTTTCCGATGATGCTCTGCTATTTGGCGGTTTGGTGACTTTTTCTCTCAACCAGAGTAGAAGGCAGCAAAACAACTTTTGTCTGAAAATGTAGGAAACTTATAAAAAAGGTCCATCCAAATAAATAGCCGTAAACTTGAGAAATATAGGAATAAAAATTAGAAAGAGACAAACATCCCAGGTAAAATGAAAGCAGTGAAGAATCACCATGCTAACACAGGTATGATAATTCCAAGCTGATATATTATGCAGTCATTGACATTTACTGTGTCTACGCTGTGGTTGGAGATGCAATTTAATCGGAAGAAGATCCGTCAAGTAGTGAGAATGAGGCATCAATATGTTTGTAACATGAAAGGGCAATCTGATTCTGCTCTGTGTTTTCAATTAGATAAATTACCGTCAAAATTATCACTTTCCTTAATTATCAGCAATTGTGCCTGAATATCTTTGAAGTCATCTTCGCACCATCCTTCTGGAAAGTCTCATGTTTTTAGAGCGAATAAAATATTGTACACTTTTACAATTCCCATCACCGTTATATATGTATATATCATTTAAAGAGGACTTGACACATTTCTTTTAATGAATACCTGTATTTCCCATAGCCAAAAAATATGTGGATAGTCTTTTCTTAGAGCTCAGCATTTTTTTTTTCCTTTGTTATTCGACCCGGAAATGTATGGGTAAATTTACAACTAAGTATTACCATTCATCTTGTCAACGGGGTGTGTCCCTACATATTGACATAGCCATACTGTACATGGCGACTGTTTTCAACAGCTGACGGCCGTGGACAATGGTTGTTATCGGAGTCAACTGACCACAGGTTGTGTATGGTATTTACATTTAGTCCCATTCACTTTAACTTAGCTGAGCTGCAATATGATTCCCAGCTCATAGACAGTCATGGAACTAGATTAAAGCAGTCCTGTTTTTTTTTAAATTCTGGACAGCCCTTTTCAAGTTCCGGAAAATCCTTTTAAAATCATATTTATCTGAGAAATCCTCCGTTTTTCAAATATAACCAAAACAAGGATTATTGTCTTAAAATTTCTTTTAACCTCTGTGTAACGAAAGGCCTTCACTGCGGCTTTGTAGGTAGAAAATAATTACAGAGATTAATTTTGTGGGAAAGACACAAAAACAAAAAGCAACAACAACAAAAAATATCCTCGGTTTTACCAGCAGCAGAATCTCATTGTTTCTTTAGTTCTGAAACTAATTAAAAGTTTTTCAGCAGAAGTCATTTCTGGTTCGGATTAGTTGATAAAGATAGGTGTTTTTCTCACTCGACTTTTAAATTATTCACTTCTATTTCTGATAGCTCTAAGCAACGCTTTGAAAGTTTTGTTATAAACAAGTTAAATCTGGACCGACACTAATTATATTCATGGATTTGGCTACTTGTGATCAATGTCTCACGGGAATCCTTTTTTTTTATTCGAGCAATTACAGAATTTAAAATATTATTAAAATTCTTAATTTTCTAACAAGAAACATTTGCATTCACAATACTTTGGAGACGCGCTGCAGTAAACAAGCTGAGAACCTTTCATCCCCCAATAAAATGGATGATGATTGCATGTTTTATTGCAGCTATATATACAATATGGTGTAAACAGTATAAGGCCCATTTACACCCGCCAATGATCGCAAAAAAATTGCTAATCGGCGATTATTTGAGCGATAGTCATTGCATCTAAATGTGCGCCCATCGTGCACTTTTCGGGCACTACTAGCTGATCGTTAAATTCAGTCCAACCTAAAAATCGTCCTTCACTCTTATCAGTAGTTCTCCACGGGTAGTGCTGATAGCATTGTTTCCCCATGGAGAACAAAGGATCTGAGCGCAGATAATAGCCCTCTGGCTATTAGCTGCGTTCAGCTAAAGGCCCATTTACACTGGACGATTATCGCTTAAAATTTGCTAATCGGCGAACGTTTTAGTGATAATTGGTGCTTGTAAATGGGCGTGGGGCACCCGCATTTCAGGCACTTTTAGCTGATCGTTAAAATCAAGCGCACCTAAAAACCATCTATCACTTTTATCAGTAGATGTCCATGGGGAGTGCTGATAGCATTGTTTCGCCATGGAGAACTACGGATCTGAGCACAGATAATAGCCTCAGGCTATTAGCTGCATTCAGAGAAGGCTTTATTTGCATAACTAATTGGTATTTAAGTAGCCCAGTAGCTCATCCTCATATGAAAGATAGAGGAAAAGCATCTGATCAGTGGGGATTCAACCACTGGGACCCAAACTGATCTTGAGAATGAGGGTCCCAAGTGTTCTCTAATGAGTGAAGCAGTGGCCATATGTTCGCAGTCTCCAGGAGTCCCATAGAGATTAATGGCATGGCAATGCACATGAGTGTGCATTTCACCATTCCTGCAGGGACACTTGGCATCCCATATCTCATGATTAATGGGGGTCCCAGTGGTCAGACCACCACCAATCAGATACCAGTGCTTATCCCCTTTTCTGTGTAAAAGGGATACATTCTTTCTGTGGGACAACCCCTTTAATTAGGATCACGCCATGGTTCTATGATGATCTGAGTTTGATTCCATAGAACCATGAGAGATCTGTGCATTTGTGCCTCCAATACAAGCACTAAAATGCAGACACATTATGGCCTAACTGAGATTAGTGGATTAATGTGATAGTCCTATTAAGGATCTTTGGGAAGTCATGTGACAATCCCTATTGCTATTGTAACTGATACCAGTAGGGAAAGCCTTATCACCGGGTCCCCCATGGTATAAAATAACAAATGAGCGGTTACTGAACTCTTCCCACTCCCCCGTTCAACAGCTGTGACGGCGCGTAAACCTTCTGCAACAGCCAATGACAGCTGAGGGCTGTCATTGTCTGCTGCAGCTTGTTTGCAAATAGGCGGCTCAGCATGCAGAGTAACATCACAGGGAGACGGATGATGAACAGGGTAGTAGGGAGAGTAAATCCTCATTGTTATATTATACCATGGGGGACCCGGTGACAGGAGTGTTCTTAACTCGCAAAACCTCTTTAGGTGACATATACCCAATATATTTTGGGGGATTTGTTTTTTGATTTGGTGTGAATGTTCTTTTATAGCAAAAAGACTAAATTAAGTTCCGTTTTCATGTGTTTCATTGTTTTATTTAAAAAACGCCTCCATGCCAGATCTGTCAATACCATATGCCATTAACAGAATTGTTCCCAATAACCAGAGATCAATTTAAAGCTTGCATCCTATCTGCAAACAGCTCTTGAGTAGACCTATGTGTCTCCATGGTTACAGACTACAAACAAACCCTATGTGTAGTCTGATCCTGCACTCATGTGTTAAGGCCCATTTACACTTAATACACTTCTATTGTCTAAAGCTTAGCAAGCAGTGAGGTGGTTTGGGGGGGGGGAGAATATAGAAGAGAGCAACATGTGACTTGAGAGTTAGATTGCACATTTTATTTGAAGTCTGCAACTATGGAGACACACAAATCTGCATTGGAGCTGTATACATAAAAGTATTTTACACAGGTTGAAGTAGTAAAAAGATTATAATGTTGGATGCTGGAACTCTTTCAACCTTATGACAATAAACTAATGTAATCCGAACAGGACAGAGAAATATTTGCTCAATATGAGTCTTCTTTGCTTAAGTATACTTTTATTAAACCTCAAATTTCCTTTCTCCGTAGGATGGATATTTTTCCCACCGCCCGAAGGAGAAAATGCGGACAGACAGCAATAATGAGAATTCAGTTCCAAAAGACTTTGAAAATATTGATAACAGTAACTTTGCTCCAAGGACTCAAAGGCATAAGCATCAGACGGAGCAGGGGAAGAAGCCTCTAAGCCGGCAGAAGGAGCATTCAAAAAGAAAGTTAGCCCTTGAGGAAAAAATGAAAGAAAATTCGCTGCTAGAAAAAAATTCAAATGAAGTTTTACATTATGTAGGTGTCCCATCCACAAACCTCACTTCTAACAGCTTAAAGGATGGATATAGAAGCACCAAGCAGCATCATACCAAGAAGAACGGAAACGGCTCCCCTGAAATAAAGTATGAGCTACCCCCAAAATGTGAGATCACCGGCAAAGAGGCAATTTCAGCTCTTTCTCGGGCTAAGTCAAAACAGTGTCGTCAAGAAATTGCCGAGGTCTATTGTCAACATAAACAAGGCAAACTGATGCCGGAGAAAGTGACCAGACTATGTCCTTTGGAAGGTAACTTGGTTTTGCTCATATTCTAGATTTCTTAAGCGATCTTGTAAATGAAGTGTGATTCCTATAATGAAAGGGACATTTCCTATCAACCGTGACTTGTGAGAAAGTAACATTGCTGGATGCTTTGATAGTTAGGACCCCCACATTTAGTATAGTGATTTTAAAAGGTTGTCCAATTGTAAACTATTGATGACCTATTCACAGTCTAGGCTATCAATAGTAGTTCACTGTCGGTCTGATACCCGGGATTCCCGCTGATCAGCTGTTTGCCAGGCTGGTACGTTCGAGCTGCACTGAGCTGTTTTCTGCAGGAAGCAGACAGTTCTGTTCCCACTGTAGTGGCCAGGTTTGGTATTACAGGCAAAATTCCCACTGAAGTGATTGGGAGAGAGCTGCAATACCAAGTCTGACCACTGCAAAGTGAATAGAGATGTCTGCTTCCTGCAGAAATCAGCTCAGTGCATGAGTTCACTGGCTGAGCAAATAGATAATCAATGAGGATTGTAGGCATCAGACCCCCACTGATCTACTACTGATGGTCTGTCCTGAGGATAGGCCATCAATAGTTTATAACTGGATAGCCCCTTAAAGCATTACTTAAAGCCTAGATCTGTTAAAATCCCAGCTCTATGCTCATTAACATCTTTATCTCTACATATCTGTATTGCAACCCCCCCAGTTCAGGCACATATAAAATATGCCAGTACAGTTGCACATTTTGGTGCATGCCATATTTGCACAAATATGTGTGACTCACTACTTTTTAAAAAGTTGGACAGGAAGGGGGCTTAATAGTAGGGAGTAGGTCCACCAGCAGCCCATTAGATTTCCATTTGTGGTGCACAGACTGTCAGAGACTTGCTTAATTTATTAAGAGACATGCACATCATAATACATTAGACACACTTCACTTAGAGGGACTTTAGACTAAGCCTGGCACATGAAATGTTGGTCCAAGTAAATCTGCCTCATGCTCTCTCAGTTTAGCTTAGGATGGTAAATATTTCCATCATCCTGAATCAAGACTTTCTTTTCTGTTCTGCCCCAGGTCCTTATTTAAATTATCGTCTGTGACCACCACAGTATGGTCTATTAGCAGACAGAGCTTCATGGTCAGTGATGTCATTTGATATACTGATGTAGACAGTAGAACATTATTCGGAGCAGTCGTAGAGACTTGGATTACTTGAGAGTCCCAAAGGAGAGTACAGAATTGTGGATGCTTTTGGGGGTGAAGACCAGAATTTGGGACTTCTGGAGTCAATAGGCAGCCAGTATACTGACTGACACGGAGCAGAGAAGTTAGAGATGTTTGATTGAAAATTCGTGAATTGAAGAGGGTCCGTTTGGGTTAATGGATGAAATGTGAGAAGTGATGAAGGTGTAAAACATAACTATCTTATGAAATAATTATTTTTGTACAATTCCTTCACATTTCTGCTGTGGATTTCACTGGGTCTAGTTGCTGTAAATAAAAGATAATTTGCAATAGAGGAAACATTATTTAAAGCATTGAAGTTGAGTTCCAATTTTGTGAGCTAAAAAGGAGCATTGTGCAGTGTTTGACCTGCAATTCTGCTGGTTTCTTTATGATTAACCTATCTCAAAGGAGCCGCTCTAAAGTAAAATAAAATAATCATTGTTTTGGAAGAATAGAAACATTGATTTCCCCTTGAGAGAACCTCTATAGGTCAGAACAGTGGTGTCTTCACACAGTCTTTTCCCTGGTGAATGCTGTTCTGGTTATGAGTCACCATGTTTGACGGCAGATCATCCTCGTACAACAGCTCAACAAATGTACTTACTTTAAATCACTTACAAGTGGGACAGCTGTTGGGTTCTGAGATGAACTTACATCAACCCTCTGGTTCAGGGAGAAAATTTTGGAAGGTGGGAAGTTATATTACCTCATGTCCTCCTCTAAGTACATAGTGGCACGGATCCATATTTTCCTGGGGCTGCTTGGTGGTCTTCCTACATGGCTGTGCTGCTACTTAGACTACTCAGTGTATGCTGTGCATTGGTAATATACTCTGCTCTGATTAGCTAACACTGCTCACATTAGGACCGGAGGGTCGCTTTTAATAATTAACTAATTATTAGTTAGCAATTTTAGGGTAAAGCCATATGGAGTGGCACTGACGAGGCCTGAAAACGTCATACAGTGCATTATATTTTTTATGCTTTTCTGTTACTAATTGGTGATTTCTGTAATTTATTTCACCTACATGTTTGCACATACAGCATATGTAGCAGTTTGTGCTGTGTGGATGGAAATTGTGTGTTGGTTTCGTGTTGCAGTTTTCATCCACATTGCAAGTACATGTAAAGCGGATGTTATTTACTTGTGTCACCAAAACTTACAACACAGCTGGGAACCAAATTGCAGAACTGCTGCGGTTCGGGGTAAAACCAAATATGATTGTTGCTGTGTGGTTATAGGTGAAGTAGTCCACAACTGTTACATGTATGGACACCCTTCAACTATATTTCAGTGTTGTATAAATCCTTTCATAAATAATCTGCTTCTTTTATAGTATTTTGTCATTTTCTTTGCTTTAGCCCTTTGCAATCCAATTTTGGATTCAGGGTTTCCTAGGGGGCTTTCTCTTTCTGCCGTTATACAATGTTGCCATCTGCTGGCTAGAGCCAGTACTGCAGTATGTGACATGCTGGAGAGGCCCCTGACAACAGAGCGGCCAGTAATCTACAGTAAGAATACCACGCCGGACGTCTTCCGACACGTACAGCCTTCAATCAGAATGTCTTTAGATGTCAGACAGTGGATTGGAAAGGGTTAAAGGAGCTGTCTGAGTTTTTTTAATAACTATGCTCCCCAAGCCACATAATTACAAACAGTTATATACCCCCCTTTCTCAGTTCCCTGCGTCTCCCCACTGACACAGAGCTCTCTCTCGTGACTTAAGGTTTACAGGCTTCAGCAGCCTGTATATGGGGTGTCAAAAGATGCTGCAGCCAATAACAGAGTCCTGCGCTCAAGCGTTGAGGTCTGTGATTGGCTACTGCAGCCTGTGATGTCCCTTACAGCATAGAAGCTCACAGAGGACTAAACGACATCTCTAGAGACCCTTTCAGGAATTTTATGCTTCTGGATTATGTGTTTTCTTGTGGCTTTTCTAACTAGTAGAGAACAATATCCGTGAATATTCCATGGAAGTGGGTATTAAAGGGGGATTTTGATTATTTCAAATAACTTGTTATGGAGCTCCCAAGGAAAGCTCACAATTAGAGATGAGCGAACACCAAAATGTTCGGGTGTTCGTTATTCGTAACGAACTTCCCGTGATGCTCGAGGGTTCGTTTCGAACAACGAACCCCATTGAAGTCAATGGGCGACCAGAACATTTTTGTATTTCGCCGATGCTCGCTAAGGTTTTCATGTGTGAAAATCTGGGCAATTCAGGAAAGTGATGGGAATGACACAGTGACGGATAGGGCAGGCGAGGGGCTACATGTTGGGCTGCATCCTAAGTTCACAGGTCCCACTATTAAGCCACAATAGCGGCAAGAGTGGGCCCCCCCCCCTCCCAACAACTTTTACTTCTGAAAAGCGCTCATTAGCATGGCATACCTTTGCTAAGCACCACACTACCTCCAACAAAGCACAATCACTGCCTGCATGACACTCCACTGCCACTTCTCCTGAGTTACATGCTGCCCAACCGCACCCCCTCCCCCCCACAGCGCACACCAAAGTGTCCCTGCGCAGCCTTCAGCTGCCCTCATGCCACACCACGCTCATGTCTATTTAGAATTGCGTCTGCCATGACGAGGGACCGCAGGCATACACTGCAGAGGTTGGCACGGCTAGGCAGCGACCCTCTTTAAAAGTGGCGGAGCGATAGCCCACAATGCTGTACAGAAGCAATGAGAAATAGAATCCTGTGCCACCGCCATCAGGAGCTGCACACGTGGGCATAGCAATGGGGAACCTATGTGCCACACACTATTCATTCTGTCAAGGTGTCTGCATGCCCCAGTCAGACCGGGCTTTTTAATTCATAGACACAGGCAGGTACAACTCCCTATTGTGAAGTCCCTGTCGACCCACAGCATGGGTGGCTCCCTGGAACCCACCGGCGGTACACAGAAATATCCCATTGCATTGCCCAACACAGCTGAGGTAGTAATGTCGTGCGTAATACAGGTGGGCTTCGGCCCACACTGCATGCCCCAGTCAGACTGGGGTTCTTTACAAGTGGACACATGTAGGTTTAACTCCCTGTGGACCCACTGCCTGGGTGGGTGCCAGGAAGCCACCGGCGGTACATAGAAATATCCCATTGCATTGCCCAACACAGCTGAGGTAGTAATGTCGTGCGTAATACAGGTGGGCTTCGGCCCACACTGCATGCCCCAGTCAGACGGGTTCTTTAGAAGTGTACAGATGTATTAAAAACTCAGTGTGCACCTACAGCATGGGTGGCTCCCTGGAACCCACCGGCGGTACACAAAAATATCCCATTGCATTGCCCAACACAGCTGAGGTAGTAATGTCGTGCGTAATACAGGTGGGCTTCGGCCCACACTGCATGCCCCAGTCAGACTGGGATTCTTTACAAGTGGACACATGTAGGTTTAACTCCCTGTGGACCCACTGCCTGGGTGGGTGCCAGGAAGCCACCGGCGGTACATAGAAATATCCCATTGCATTGCCCAACACAGCTGAGGTAGTAATGTCGTGCGTAATACAGGTGGGCTTCGGCCCACACTGCATGCCCCAGTCAGACGGGTTCTTTAGAAGTGTACAGATGTATTAAAAACTCAGTGTGCACCTACAGCATGGGTGGCTCCCTGGAACCCACCGGCGGTACACAAAAATATCCCATTGCATTGCCCAACACAGCTGAGGTAGTAATGTCGTGCGTAATACAGGTGGGCTTCGGCCCACACTGCATGCCCCAGTCAGACTGGGATTCTTTACAAGTGGACACATGTAGGTTTAACTCCCTGTGGACCCACTGCCTGGGTGGGTGCCAGGAAGCCACCGGCGGTACATAGAAATATCCCATTGCATTGCCCAACACAGCTGAGGTAACGTCAGCTGTAATGCAGGTGGGCTAAAAATTAATTTGATTACACTGTAGGCGAGGGCCCACAAAAATTGCTGTATCAACAGTACTAATGTACATCCCAAAAATTGGCCATGGCCAGCCAAGAGGGCAGGTGAAACCCATTAATCGCTTTGGTTAATGTGGCTTAAGTGGTAACTAGGCCTGGAGGCAGCCCAGTGTAACGAAAAATTGGTTCAAGTTAAAGTTCCAATGCTTTTAAGCGCATTGAAACTTATAAAAATTGTTCTGAAAAATTATTTGAGTGAGCCTTGTGGCCCTAAGAAAAATTGCCCGTTCAGCGTGATTACGTGAGGTTTCAGGAGGTGGAGCAGGAGGAGGAGGAGGAGGAATATTAGACACAGATTGATGAAGCAGAAATGTCCCCGTTTTGGATGGTGAGAGAGAACGTAGCTTCCATCCGCGGGTGCAGCCTACGTATTGCTTACGTATCGCTGCTGTCCGCTGGTGGAGAACAGAAGTCTGGGGAAATCCAGCCTTTGTTCATCTTGATGAGTGTTAGCCTGTCGGCACTGTCGGTTGACAAGCGGCTACGCTTATCTGTGATGATTCCCCCAGCCGCACTAAACACCCTCTCCGACAACACGCTAGCCGCAGGACAAGCAAGCACCTCAAGGGCATACAGGGCTAGTTCAGGCCACGTGTCCAGCTTCGACACCCAGTAGTTGTAGGGGGCAGAGGCGTCACCAAGGATGGTCGTGCGATCCGCTACGTACTCCCTCACCATCCTTTTGCAGTGCTCCCGCCGACTCAGCCGTGACTGGGGAGCGGTGACACAGTCTTGGTGGGGAGCCATAAAGCTGGCCAGGCCCTTAAAGACTGTTGCACTGCCTGGGATGTACATGCTGCTCGATCTACGCACATCCCCTGCAACATGGCCCTCGGAACTGCGCCTTCTGCCACTAGCGCTGTCGGCTGGGAATTTTACCATCAGCTTGTCCGCAAGGGTCCTGTGGTATAGCAACACTCTCGAACCCCTTTCCTCTTCGGGAATCAGAGTGGGCAGGTTCTCCTTATACCGTGGATCGAGCAGTGTGTACACCCAGTAATCCGTAGTGGCCAGAATGCGTGCAACGCGAGGGTCACGAGAAAGGCATCCTAACATGAAGTCAGCCATGTGTGCCAGGGTACCTGTACGCAACACATGGCTGTCTTCACTAGGAAGATCACTTTCAGGATCCTCCTCCTCCTCCTCCTCCTCCTCCTCAGGCCATACACGCTGAAAGGATGACAGGCAATCAGCCGGTGTACCGTCAGCAGCGGGCCAAGCTGTCTCTTCCCCCTCCTCCTCATCCTCCTCATGCTCCTCCTCCTCCTCCTGTACGCGCTGAGAAATAGACAGGAGGGTGCCCTGACTATCCAGCGGCATACTGTCTTCCCCCGCCCCCGTTTCCGAGCGCAAAGCAGCTGCCTTTATGGTTTGCAGGGAATTTCTCAAGATGCATAGCAGAGGAATGGTGACGCTAATGATTGTAGCATCGCCGCTCACCACCTGGGTAGACTCCTCAAAATTACCAAGGACATGGCAGATGTCTGCCAACCAGGCCCACTCTTCTGAAAGGAATTGAGGAGGCTGACTCCCACTGCGCCGCCCATGTTGGAGTTGGTATTCGACTATAGCTCTACGCTGTTCATAGAGCCTGGCCAACATGTGGAGCGTAGAGTTCCACCGTGTGGGCACGTCGCACAGCAGTCGGTGCACTGGCAGCTTAAAGTGATGTTGCAGGGTGCGCAGGGTGGCAGCGTCCGTGTGGGACTTGCGGAAATGTGCGCAGAGCCGGCGCGCCTTTACGAGCAGGTCTGACAAGCGTGGGTAGCTTTTCAGAAACCGCTGAACCACCAAATTAAAGACGTGGGCCAGGCATGGCACGTGCGTGAGGCTGCCGAGCTGCAGAGCCGCCACCAGGTTACGGCCGTTGTCACACACGACCATGCCCGGTTGGAGGCTCAGCGGCGCAAGCCAGCGGTCGGTCTGCTGTGTCAGACCCTGCAGCAGTTCGTGGGCCGTGTGCCTCTTATCGCCTAAGCTGAGTAGTTTCAGCACGGCCTGCTGACGCTTGCCCACCGCTGTGCTGCCACACCGCGCGACACCGACTGCTGGCGACATGCTGCTGCTAACACATCTTGATTGTGAGACAGAGGAGGAGGAGGAGGAGGAGGGTGCTTTAGTGGAGGAAGCATACACCTCCGCAGATACCACCACCGAGCTGGGGCCCGCAATTCTGGGGGTGGGTAGGACGTGAGCGGTCCCAGGCTCTGACTCTGTCCCAGCCTCCACTAAATTCACCCAATGTGCCGTCAGGGAGATGTAGTGGCCCTGCCCGCCTGTGCTTGTCCACGTGTCCGTAGTTAAGTGGACCGTGGCAGTAACCGCGTTGGTGAGGGCGCGCACAATGTTGCGGGAGACGTGGTCGTGCAGGGCTGGGACGGCACATCGGGAAAAGTAGTGGCGACTGGGAACTGAGTAGCGCGGGGCCGCCGCCTCCATGATACTTTTGAAGGACTCCGTTTCCACAACCCTATACGGCAGCATCTCAAGGCTGATGAATTTTGCGATGCGGACGGTTAACGTTTGAGCGTGCGGGTGCGTGGCGGCGTACTTGCGCTTGCGCTCGAACACTTGCGCAAGCGACGGCTGAACGGTGCGCTGAACTACACTGCTGGATGGGGCCGAGGACAGCGGAGATGAGGGTGTGGGTGCAGGCCATGAGGCGGTAGTGCCTGTGTCCTGAGAGGGGGGTTGCATCTCAGTGGCAGGTTGGGGCACAGGGGGAGAGGCAGGGGTGCAAACCGGAGGCGGTGAACGGCCTTTGTCCCACCTTGCGGGGTGCTTGGCCATCATATGTCTGCGCATGGTGGTGGTGGTGAGGCTGTTGGTGTTGGCTCCCCGGCTGAGCTTTGCGCGACAAAGGTTGCACACCACTGTTCGTCGGTCGTCAGGCGTCTCTGTGAAAAACTGCCAGACCTTAGAGCACCTCGGCCTCCGCAGGGTGGCATGGCGCGAGGGGGCGCTTTGGGAAACACTTGGTGGATTATTCGGTCTGGCCCTGCCTCTACCCCTGGCCCTGGACACCGCACTGCCTCTTGCAACCTGCCCTGCTGATGCCCTTGACTCCCCCTCTGAAGACCTGTCCTCCTGAGTAAGCGTTGCACACCAGGTGGGGTCAGTCACCTCATCGTCCTGCTGCTCTTCCTCCGAATCCTCTGTGCGCTGCTCCCTGGGACTTACTGCCCTTACTACTACCTCACTGCAAGACAACTGTGTCTGATCGTCATCGTCCTCCTGACCCACAGAAAGTTGTTGAGACAGTTGGCGGAAGTCCCCAGCCTCTTCCCCCGGACCCCGGGAACTTTCGAATGGTTGGGCATCAGTGACGATAAACTCCTCTGGTGGGAGAGGAACCGCTGCTGCCCAATCTAAGCAGGGGCCCGAGAACAGTTCCTGGGAGTGTTCCCACTCCTGAGCAGGTGTCATTGTAGTGGAGTGAGGAGGCTGGGAGGAAGGAGGAGCAGCAGACAGAGGATTCGGATTGGCAGCAGTGGACGGCGCAGAACTGCGGGTAGACGATAGGTTGCTCGAAGCACTTTCTGCCATCCAGGACAGGACCTGCTCACACTGCTCATTTTCTAATAACCGTCTCCCGCGTGGACCCATTAATTGGGCGATGAATGTGGGGACGCCAGAAACGTGCCTCTCTCCTAATCGCGCAGCAGACAGCTGCGACACACCTGGATCAGGAGCTTGGCCTGTGCCCACACCCTCACTTGGCCCTCCGCGTCCTCGGCCACGTCCACGTCCACGTCCTCTAGGCTTACCCCTACCCCTCAGCATGCTGTATTACCAGTGATTAGATTTCCCAGGCAGGAAATAAATTGGCGCAAGACTGCAGGCCAAATATAATTTTTGCCCTTTTTGGAAAACGAAAGGCCCCACTGCCTCTAGTGAATGAATTATCTAAGTTTAATAACTGTGCTGTGTCCCTGCTTATGTGTCACAGAACGTGAGGGTAGCAGAGTTATTAACTGTGGCAGAGCAGGTATTTTTTTTTCCCAATTAAGGAAAGCAAATGGCGAAGCCAGCAGTAAAGCGTAGCTGGGTGCGTATGATTTAGCAATGTTTTTCACGCAGCTCACACGTCTCCACAGGCGTAAGGACGGACACAGGCTGGACAAATAGATTTCTTTTCAGTTTTTTCCCACCAACAGGCAGCACTGCGTATATTCAATGAACCTGAGAAGTTTAATAACTGTGCTGTGTCCCTGCTTATGTGTCACAGAACGTGAGGGTAGCAGAGTTATTATAACTCTTGGAGAGCAGGTATTTTTTTTCCCAATTAAGGAAAGCAAATGGCGAACCCAGCAGTAAAGCGTAGCTGGCTGCGTATGATTTAGCAATGTTTTTCACGCAGCTCACACGTGTCCACCGCCCGTAAGGACGGACAGAGGCTGGACAAATAGATTTGTTTTCAGTTTTTTCCCACCAACAGGCAGCACTGCGTATATTCTATGAATAATAACTGTGTTGTGGCCCTGCCTATACAATTCTTTCCCTGCAGTATCAATGGAGGGTGGAATGCTCTGCAGAGGCGATTTTGAGAAGCCCAAAAAAAATGCAGCACAGCCAACAGCAGCCTGGACAGTACTGCACACGGATAAATATGGCCCTAGAAAGGACCGTTGAGGTTCTTGAAGGCTACACTCACTCCTAACACTCTCCCTGCCTATGCAGCACTTCTGTCCCTAATGCCAGGTGCAACGGTCTGCAGAGGCGATTTTGAGAAAAAAAAAATCCCGCTGCTAACAGCAGCCAACACACAGCTATCAGTGGCCCTAATAAGGACCTTTGGGGGGTCTTGAAGCCTACACTAACTACCAATTCTTTCCCTACAGCAGCTCCGGTATAAACAGCACTGTCCCTCATCTAACTCACACCGCATCTGAGGCGAGCCGCGGGAGGGGCCGACTTTTATATTAGGCGAACACCTGATCTCGCCAGCCACTCACAGCAGGGGGGTGGTATAGGGCTTAAACGTTGCAGGGGGAAGTTGTAATGCCTTCCCTGTCTTTCAATTGGCCAGAAAAGCGCGCTAACGTCTCAGGGAAGGAAGTGAAAGTAACCAGAACACCGCATGGTGTTCGTCACGAATAACGAACATCCCGAACACCCTAATATTCGCACGAATATCAAGCTCGGACGAACGCGTTCGCTCATCTCTACTCACAATATAAACTGACCTAGTTGTTGTATATATTGGTCTTTCTTAGCGGTTTCGACCTTAACTGAATGGACACAGGAAGGTCTGGTCAGTGTTGAAGCTCAACCTTGTATAAGGAAGCTGGAGAATGACTTTTTCCTATTACAATCAATAACGCACAATATAAAATAATAAGTACGGGATATAAATAATCTATAGTATATGGCCAAATAATACATGATGAGCATCATATCCCCAAATAAACTAAACCATTCCTGTGTGTTAAGTAGCAAAGTGTAAGGGGCTTCCTCTGTTGCCAGTAGTTGGGAACTGTGGTCTTTAGAAACATGTCATTTGCAGACCACAGTTTACTGTCCTATATCTTTATCTTTGTTTCCTTTAGTGTTGGTGTATTATATGTGTGTATTTTTGACTTCCGATTCCAGGAACAATTTGGTGTTTGGCAGATGGCTGAGTCGGATGTCACCTTCAGCACACCCATAGGGGGACAATTATGGGCAGAAAAACAACTTGACATAGAGGCACTTTTTTGGTATAAAATATTTCTATAGTAGTTGTACATAACTAGAAAACAATGAATGCTGTCCTCTACAAGCAGCGTCATATTTGTCCATGGGCTGTTTATGGTATTGCTGCTCAGCTCCATTGAAGTAATTAGGATTGAGCTGCAGTACCATATACCAGTTATGGAGTCGGTTAGCCAAACTTCCGACTCCTCAATTTTCCCAGACTCTAACTCCCAACTCCTTCATATATGACTCATGTTTTTTTAAGTGATACATTTACTGTATTAGAATTGTAACAACAGGCTGTTCAACACCATTATGATAAAAAAATCAAGTTATTTAGATAGAACATAAAATCTATTTATTAGAATGCAATCTCAGAACACAAAACTTCACTAAATTGTAACTTTCAATTACTCTATGCATTTAGTAAGTGCGAAAAGTTTTCAACTGAAACGTAGTAAACAACATTTGTGCAGTCTATGAATTTTCTCAGAAAAATAGGATCGCCTCCATCAGATCCTCCTACAGGGCTCAGTCAGACGAGCGGCGATCCACACGTACGTCCGCATGGAAAAACGCCCGCACCGCAGGTGCAGATGAAAATCCGCACCTTCCAGAGAAAGAACATATGGCTGGCAATGGACCTGGTCATGCGGATTTTCATTCGCACGCGGTACGGGCGTTTTTCCGCGCGGAAATACATGCGGATCACCGCTCGTCTGACTGAGCCCTCAAGGCTGATCTAATTATTTTAAGACTAGAGTACAACCTCTCTGTACTACATTGGGGTGGTGGCAAAGCAGTAACTACATGAAATATGCAACAAATTCTGCATTTAATTCATAATGCCATATATCATATATATACACTACCGTTCAAAAGTTTGGGGTCACATTGAAATGTCCTTATTTTTGAAGGAAAAGCACTGTACTTTTCAATGAAGATAACTTTAAACTAGTCCTAACTTTAAACAAATGCACTCTATACATTGCTAATGTGGTAAATGACTATTCTAGCTGCAAATGTCTGTTTTTTTGTGCAATATCTACAAAGGTGAATAGAGGCCTATTTCCAGCAACTATCACTCCAGTGTTCTAATGGTACAATGTGTTTGCTCATTGGCTCAGAAGGCTAATTGATGATTAGAAAACCCTTGTGCAATCATGTTCACACATCTGAAAACAGTCTAGCTCGTTACAGAAGCTGCAAAACTGACCTTCCTGTGAGCAGATTGAGTTTCTGGAGCATCACATTTGTGGGGTCAATTAAACGCTCAAAATGGCCAGAAAAAGAGAACTTTCATCTGAAACTCGACAGTCTATTCTTGTTCTTAGAAATGAAGGCTATTCCATGCAAGAAATTGCTAAGAAATTGATGATTTCCTACAACGGTGTGTACTACTCCCTTCAGAGGACAGCACAAACAGGCTCTAACCAGAGTAGAAAAAGAAGTGGGAGGCCGCGTTGCACAACTAAGCAAGAAGATAAGCACATTAGAGTCTCTAGTTTGAGAAACAGACGCCTCACAGGTACCCAACTGGCATCTTCATTAAATAGTACCCGCAAAACACCAGTGTCAACATCTACAGTGAAGAGGCGGCTGCGGGATTTTGGGCTTCAGGGCAGAGTGGCAAAGAAAAAGCCATATCTGAGACTGGCCAATAAAAGAAAAAGATTAAGATGGGCAAAAGAACACAGACATTGGACAGAGGAAGACTGGAAAAAAGTGTTGTGGACGGATGAATCCAAGTTTGAGGTGTTTGGATCACAAAGAAGAACGTTTGTGAGACGCAGAACAAATGAAAAGATGCTGGAAGAATGCCTGACGCCATCTGTTAAGCATGGTGGAGGTAATGTGATGGTCTGGGGTTGCTTTGGTGCTGGTAAGGTGGGAGATTTGTACAGGGTAAAAGGGATTCTGAATAAGGAAGGCTATCACTCCATTTTGCAACACCATGCCATACCCAGTGGACAGCGCTTGATTGGAACCAATTTCATCCTACAACAGGACAATGACCCTAAACACACCTCCAAATTGTGCAAGAACTATTTACAGCAGAAGCAGGCAGCTGGTATTCTATCGGTAATGGAGTGGCCAGCGCAGTCACCAGATCTGAACCCCATTGAGCTGTTGTGGGAGCAGCTTGACCGTATGGTACGCCAGAAGTGCCCATCCAACCAATCCAACTTGTGGGAGATGCTTCTAGAAGCGTGGGGTGCAATTTCTCAAGCTTACCTCAACAAATTAACAGCTAGAATGTCAAAGGTGTGCAATGCTGTAATTGCTGCAAAAGGAGGATTCTTTGACGAAAGCAAAGTTTGATGTAAAAACAATGTTATTTCAAATACAAATCATTATTTCTAACCTTGTCAATGTCTTGACTCTATTTTCTATTCATTTCACAACGCATGGTGGTGAATAAGTGTGACTTTTCATGGAAAACACAAAATTGTTTGGGTGACCCCAAACTTTTGAACGGTAGTGTATATATATTTTATGAACCAAAGTCTCTAACTCCACAGTCCTGTATATACAACTTATATAACCCCTGTACAACCTCTTTACCTTTATTTAATGGATCCCCTATCATACCATGATCCCCTATGGCTCGCAAGGCGGCATGAGGAATAGTAAACTCATCAAATTAAGTTTATGGTCAACACAATGCAGGATCTCACGACTACAGAAACAGCTTATAAAAGAAATCTCTGTACTACTGTATGTTCTTAAACACTTATTGTATGTAGGTTTGTGTATATATAACTGAGGTGCCTTTGACTGTAAGGGATGAGGGAAGTTGAGAGAAATAATACTATGGTGGGCTGTTCAGCCTGTTGAGTAAGATTAAAGGTCTCAGATCACGACTGTGGTGAGACATAAGTGGTAAAAGTAAGTGCCCAATGGGGCTCCCCACCCAGCTTATTATTACATAAAGGCCCTCTTATGCAGAAGTGCCCGACAGCCATCCCATATGCTTCTACACAGTAGCTAGGATTGCTCAGTACCGGTAAATGGAGGCCGCGCAGGGTGGGCATCGTTCCGGCCTTTCTGCCTCCATTCACAGTGAACAGGCATTCATTCGTAGATGAATGACTGCCTGTTTACATGGGCCGATCATTATTCCGTTTTTATGTGTGAATAAACTAAATGATGAATGATGACCGAACACATTATCATCAGTCATTTAGTCGGTGTATGCATTTACGCTGAACGAATCGATCCGATTTCCGCAATCCAGCGAGGATCTGAACGATAATCGGCCCATGTAAGAGGGCCATTAGAGATGATCATCTAAGCAGTTGTCTTATCTCTTTCACACAGTATTTCAAAACTTGTGTTTTATAACAAGGGTTGTAAAAGTCAACCAAAAAGTATCTCAACTGTGATGTGAAAGTACAAGATTTTATAATGAGACACATGTAAACTTTGTTATGTAAATGACTACACAGTATGAGTAAACGGAGTAAATATTCATCTATTCCCCATGGTAGATGTTGTGGCTGTTAATTCTAATGATGATTTGCATACTGTTAATTTTGAGTGAGGTTATAATAGGAGGAGGAGGGGGGAATATTAATAGTTTTTAACATATATTAGGTTTTCTCATGTATCAAGGGAGGAACTGTCCTAGATGTATGGAGCCATTCTGGAGCATAGCTAATTTGCAATACTACTTCATCTTACTCATTTATCCTAGTTCCAATTAATTTCATGACTCTGCTACCTGTAGTCCTAGATTTGTGGACATTGAAGACTTTTTAAGAGAAGAATTTAGGGGTTCTGATGTTTGACAACTGTAATCATCAGTGTGGCCAAGAAGTAGAGAAAGCAAGTCGAATCCTCAGCTTCATAGTTGGAGGTATAGCCACTAGAAGGGAGGACATTTTGTGGTCCTACTGTTTAGATCCTGCAGTGAAACCATGCCTGCTCAGTTCGGGAGACCTCATCTATGGAAAGACATTGGTAACATAAGCGAGCCCAAAGATGAGCTGCAAAACTGGTGAAAGTTCTCAAGAATAAAACTTATCAAGAAAGACTTAGGCCTCATGTCCACGGAGAAAATCAGGCCCGCTATGGATTCTCCATGGAGAATCTGTAGCAGGTCCCTCCTGCCCCGCGGACATGAGGCATTAAATCAGAATAAACTCACCTGCTGCGGGCCGTGCGTGTCTTCCTTCCTTTGCGTCTGGATCTTCTTTCTTCGGCCCAGCGTATGTGCTCGGGACGCCGGCTGCGTGCCGCGCGCATGCACCGGGCACATTTGCCGGGCCGAAGAAAGAAGATCCGGACGCAAAGGAAGGAAGATCTTCATCGCCCAGAGCAGGTGAGTTTAATTCAGGTGCGGGTCTCCTGCGGATCCGGACGGCTTCCATAGGCTTCCATAGAAGCCTGCGGGAGCCGTCCCCGCGGGAGACCCGCACCTAAATGGAGCATGTCCATTTTTTTTCATGCTCTAGGATTTTTTTAATTCACTTTTATTGACCATCCGCGGGTATTTTTCTACCCGCGGGTGGTCAATGCATTCCAATGGGGCGCGGATCCGCATGCGGGTGATCCGCTGCGGATTTAAATTCTTCTTTTCCCCGTGGACATGAGGCCTTAAAGAATTTAATCTGTATAGCCTGGAGAAAAGAAGGGAGAGAGGGACATGATCATAAGCTTTAAATATGTTAAAGGTCTAAATAAGTTTCAGAAGGGAAATGTTCTAAACATTAGAATAAGGGGGCACAATATGAGATTAGTTGGGGGGTCGATCAGAAGCAATGTAAGAACGTATTATCTTACTGAAAGAGTAGTAGATGCTTGGAACAAATTTCCAACAGACATGGTTGGAATATCCGGAATAAATGAATTCAAGCTGCCTTGGACAAGTATGGTAAAGTCCCCTAGTGCAAGCACCAAGTCATGACTGACTCCTTGGGTAATGTTGCATCGTGACATTTTCCAGGCAGACTATTTTTGTGGGGTGGTTTGCCATTGTATAGATCTATCTTAAGGGAGAAATAATATAAGGGCACACTATATGGCCAGGTGGTCTCTTTCGACTGGCAATCTGCTATGTTTCTGCATTATCCCATGTATAAGGCCAGTAGATGGCATGCAGCCACCTCTGCAAAATTGGCCACAGTGGAATCCGATTTCTTTTGCCAAGTGTTTAAATATCAAGTTCAAGGTCAATTCGACAATTTTCGGACATATTTAACTGCTACCCTCATTCTACTCATAACCTATACATGGAAGAGATTATTTTTTTTGAGATTGGCTAACAATGAAAGTAAAGTCATCCTAAATTAGCAACATTTCCAAGGAAAATATGGACAATTGACAGCAATGTACTTTGGAACCTAGCATCCAATAATCCGGCATTTGTGTCTGACACAGAGGTGTAAGCTACAACAGGGTTCCTTTAGTCCAAATGCTGTAGATTGTATTTGTACAGTGATAAGTGAAGCCATTACTTGGTGCTATCTTCTATCCATAGACAGACATCTTCCTTGGAAAACCTGTTTTTATTTATTCCCCTCTCCAAATCTCCTTCTCATATAAATAATGCTGTGAAATGAATTCTGCCGACGTCTGCGCTAATTCCCGCTGGTAGCTGGCAATTGAAGTAAAGCAGACATTATCAAGGTGTTTAGCATGCCGAGTCATATACGGGCTTACACATCCTTGTGGAGAAAAAGATTTGCTGTCTGTTTGCTGCCGAAGCCTGAACTTTAAATATTTATGCATTGGGTTAACAGATTCATTCATTATGTGTTTGTACGGTTTCATCGAGCTCTGACTTCCATAGAGATGTCATCCTCTGTGTAATTCTCCTGCATGGAGCCGCGGATACACAGTACTTGAAAGCTACGTAGCAGCTAAATGTGAGCATCAATCAAAATAAACAATTCCACCGAGTTGACTTGTCATAAATTCCTGGTGAGGCAGTCACATCTGCTCCTATCGACGGGAATTACATTCTACGGCTTTACATTTATTATTTCATTTTAAGAGACCTTCTACAAATTTCCAACAGTCTTTTAATCTGACATCCGATAGTCCAAAAAATTTTAATGCCCTAATGTTTCCAACAAAGAGCTCCATTAATTGTCATTTCGCAAACTGAGAAGACCGAGCAAAGACAATCCTTTGATTCCCCTTCCATATTTATCTGGAAGCATTTTTTTTCTCCCACTTGTTTCTCCTGGTTTTGAGAACAATAAGTTTGGGGTGGACATCATGCTGTTGTCGCTAGGCAATAGCAATCCAGTGTTATGTCTAAGTAAGACGTTTTCGATATACTGTGTTTCCCCAAAAATTGGACAAGGTCTTCTATTAATTTTTCACCCAAAAGATGTGCTAGGGCTTATTTTCAGAGAGTGTCTTATATTACTTACCCAGCAGGCTCAGTCTAGGTCTTTCTCACTGCTCTCCAGAGCCCGACATAGTTCCCGCAGTCCTAGGTTATCCACATAGGATCACTTAATGGTTACAGGATTCATTAATCCCGCCTCCACAAAGTGATGGCTGTGATTGTTTTTTCGAGCGCTACATTGATTGGCTGAGCTGCGGTGCTTGAAAAACCAATCCCAGCCATCGCTTTGTGAAGGCGGGATTTATGAATTCGCTGAGGCACTGAGCCTCAGCCAATCAATGCAGCGCTCAAAGAACCAATCACAGCCATCACTTTGTGGAGGCAGATTTATGAATCCCATAATCAGAAAGTGATCCTGTGTGGCCGGCCGAGGATTTCTGGAGCCGCGCGGGGGTCTCTGGAGAGCAGCAGAAAGGACCTGAACTGAGCCTGCTGGGTAAGTAATGCACCTAATGCATTCCTATTGACTTTTTTATTAACTGTAACTAGGGCTTATTTCCAGAGTAGAGCTTATATTTCAAGCCTCCCCGAAAATCCTGAAAAATCTTGCTAGGGCTTATTTTCTATGAAAAACGGTACACACCACAATAACGTGGATAAACAAAGAGTGGCAAAAGGTTATACAAGAAGGGGAAATTGGATAACTATCTAAACTTTAAGTGCTTGTCCCGCCAGGGATGACCTCAAGTCAGGAACTTGGGACAAATCTAAAACTGCCCCTGCTGGAGAGAGGGAACAAGGCCAGGAAACCAGATGACAAATGCAGTACAGGGTAAAGACCAGCAGACTCAAGATAAAAAGGACCTGCTCACAGGTAGTTTCTGTGTCATACAGAAGAGGAGTAGCACACAGTTTAGGACCAAGGATAGGCAAGTAGTAATGATCTGCCATGTAGCCATCTCTAGGCCCCCATATATCAGGAGATTGGAGTCCTTTTAGACTGCAGAAAGAAGTATGTGAATTAAAGGGGTTGTCTCGCGGCAGCAAGTGGGGTTATGCACTTCTGTATGGCCATATTAATGCACTTTGTAATGTACATCATGCATTAAATATGAGCCATACAGAAGTTATTCACTTACCTGCTCCGTTGCTAGCATCCCCGTCGCCATGGATCCGTCTAATTCTGATGTCTTCTTGCTTTTTTAGACGCGCTTGCGCTGTGCGGTCTTCTTCCTGGTGAATGGGGCCGCTCGTGCCGGAGAGCTAGTCCTCGTAGCTCCGCCCCGTCACGTGTGCCGATTCCAGCCAATCAGGAGGCTGGAATCGGCAATGGACCGCACAGAACCCACGGTGCATCGTGGGTGAAGATCCCAGCGGCCATCTTGGTGAAGGAAGAAGAAGGAAGACGTCGCAGAGCGGGGATTCGGGTAAGTAATAAAAAATTTTTTTTTAACACATCCTTTGGGGTTGTCCTGCGCCAAACAGGGGGCCTATGGAAAAAAAAAACCCTGTTTTGGCGTGAGACAACCCCTTTAAGACTGGTCATCGACACATGACACTCTCTCTGTTGTACCTTATAGGAGTTGTAAAATGCTAGGCTCTCACCACAACACTCATGATCTATAATAGAGTGAGTTGCATCAATACATTGTCTCCTCTCTGAATTGGTTGCGGGAGAAAGGGACTCTCATTCTCCAGATAGGCCAGAGTCCTAGATGTTCTGAAAGCAAAACTCCCACCTATTAGACATTCATGGCATATGCTATTGATTAATGTCTCAGTTTTATTGTGGCTGTTGGAAGTGGTTCATTATGACAATATGGCCCTCAAACTAAAGAAGGTTGCGGAGCCCTGCTATGTACCAATGCCCAGCCCTTCAACAGGCTATGCGACATGACTAATAATATAGGCCAAACCAGAATCATCTCCATAAGAAAAAGACACCCATGTAGCCAATTTGCACACAGAATTTAAAGTTTTGCCAAAGTTTTCCATCTACATCTTAGGGCACATGAAGCAGTGGAACAACTGTCTACTGTTTTTCTGAGATTCTTGACAGTTGCTAACTATTCTGTCTTGTGTAAACTTGAAAAAGTTCACGTACACATGAGTGATAAAAACGTCATAATATCCTTTGCAGATAATTCGTCTTTCTTGGCGCCACTAGCAAAAACTCTCTTTTGAATTTATTTGCAGATAGGTTTTGTAGCTAAGTAGAGTGTGTTTACAGAATGAATCCTTTATAATGTTGGACTTGGCTTCAGAGGAAGCTGAAATAATTACTCACAGGCAAGGTCAGATTGGAGTTCCTTGAACTTACCAGAAAAAGTCGCTCTGAGGGCTCATTCTCCATCTATACAGAATATGTGCATGTCTACTTTTAACTGCATTGTGAATTGTTATTATCACTGCATACATACTGTAGCACATATCAATCAATATAAGGGAAACAGATGTCCTGATTTAGGTGGGGCAGTCCCACTTTGGGACCCTGTGTCCCACTTTTCCCTGGGACCCCAGCAGGACAGCCATTTGTCCTGCTTTCAGGATGTCTCTCCCACTTTCGGGATGTCTGGCCACCATTAAAATGATACCAGCCAGGGTGCCGCAGCTCCCCAGCTGGTAATCACTCTGTGGTGCCACTACCGAATGCACACACTGACAGTAGTGTGTGCATCCGGGATATTACTCTTCTTTTCCCCTGACATATCCTCCTTAGTTCTGCAAGAGGAGAGGGAAGGAAGAGCTGCTGCAGGCACACACGCAGTGCTGCGAAGAGGAGCAGCGACACTCTGAAGACCAGAAGGAGGGTAAGTATATGACATTGGAGGGGGACTCGATTACTACTGGGGATACTGTAGGGGGGTCACTGTTACTACTCGGGTCGATATAGGGTAGACCATTAGTAATAATATCCCCTATATCAGCCCCAGTAGTAATAGTACTGAGGCCACTGTAGGGGTCACTGTTACTACTGAGGCCACTGTTGGGGTCACTATTACTACTGAGGCCACTATTTCTACTGAGGCCACTGAGGGGGTCAGCATTACTACTGGGGCTTCTGTGTGGGACACTATTACTACTGAGGCTACTTTGGGGGTCACTATTACTAGCGGTGCCACTGTGGGGGTCAGTATTACTACTGGGGCTTCCGGGTTCTCAGCGGCCGGGGCAGGTGCGGCACCACTGGTCAGGTGATGCCACTAAAGGCGACTAGGAACAGTAAGCTGAGGAGCGCTGACATCGGTAAGCCTTCAGAGGAGGTGAGGGGGAGCGCCAAATAGTATGAAATCAATTGCGGATACACAGCTGATTTTCAGTCAAAATCCACACCATTGATTCAGATTTTGACTGGTTTTTGGATGTAGAAATACATTTTATGACAGAGGTAAAAGAGGTAAAATCATACGTTGTGATAAGCCATGCCCCTGACCACACCCCTCTGTCCCACTTTGACCCTGTGAAAATCTGGTTACCTTTATCAATAATATCTAATAGGTTGTGAATCATCCCACAAGAAATAAATCTTAGTGGCAAGTGATATACTCCAAAGTCACTGCTACGATTGGGGCTCATTATTATCTCAGAGCCTGGACCCACTGATGGATCCTTTGGTAGACCAGCACAAAATTCTCTTGGATACCCTGGAGAACTAAAAGATAGAAATTCCGAAATTATGAAAGCAGACTGTCCAAAATACTGTTATTTAGTCTCAGGATTGAACCCCACAACCCCTTAATCCCATGTCGTCATTACTAGGGGTTTTCCATTTACCAGAAGGGACAGGGGCAGCCTTTGCAAGTAAAATAGCAATTTCAGCTTCAGTTGACAGAACCTGCTGCCATAACCACACTTCCCATAGCCTTGCTACATAGCCGAAAAAGAATTTGAGACAGGGATACGGTACCCAGCTGGTGAAGTCATTCTCAATAATGTGCACCAGACCATTTTCCAACAGTATCTAATATCCTAGTAAGGAAGATATGAGGAAAGATGATTCAACTGATGGTTTTTCAGTTTTTGTCTACAGATGTCCTTTTACAGATGCTGAGTGAGAAATTGCTCATTCATTCCTGGCTCACTGAAACAAAGTGACTAGTGAGCAATTTCTTGCTCAGTATAAACAGGCAGTTGCTCATCTCTGAACAACTGCCTGTTCACAGTGAATGGAGGCGGGTGGCCAGAAGAGATTTCTGGCGTGCTTTGCATTCATTCACTGAACAACTATCATTCCTGTGTGAAGCAGTGATAATCATTGAGATGACTGTCGGGCACTTCTGTATGTGACAGTCATCCCGTGCAAAGTGCACGTAAATTTCAGCCACATGATCTTTTTGTTTTGGGGAGATAAGGCATAGTCTTAAACTACTGTAGGTCCATTAAGAACACATGCAGTTTCAGCTGAATTGAGCATGCATGTGTATGTGGGACAGATATCTGCCATAAGAATGAACATTCAACTCACAGCTATCTAAAATGTATGGGAAACTATTAGTTCACAACAAATCTAATCTTCTATTGGAAAATATCCCGATGCAACTATCTGGTTCTGTTTTGTATAGTCATTTCAATGTCCATGGCAATCATTTTGCAGGTTCATCTACAGACCTTCATTATATCAGTCAACAGAGTAGATCTGTCGGAAGAGTGCCATAAAGCCATAAACCCAAGCATCTCAGAGTAAATGTCTGAGCAGGACCAACAACACATTAATTGGCCTCACCGTGGGCTCTTCCTGCTGCTGTAAATTTATTGTGAATACTCTAATTGCAAAATAACCATAATTGCATAGTTATCAATGAACAACATCCAGGGGAAGAAAATTGTTCAGAATTAATAGCATCCAGGACATAAAGTAATTACCCCCACGCTTGGCGAGTGAGCTCTAGCAGAGACCTAGAGGAATTTTCTAGGGGAAGCGTCAAAGTATTCTTGACTAGATAGTTATTTGTCATGGAGCCATTACGGCTAGATTTATAGTGTAGAGCCTTATTTTGAAGGGTGAATAATTTTAAGGAAGTAATATCCTTCTTGGAGGTTAGGATCAAGTGCTAAAAATGAAAAGAGCAAGAAATGAATTTTTAGATTTGACACTTTTAAGGGTTACAGAGCAGAATATATGAAATCTATTCCCCAGTGCGAAAAACTCCTTCCCTGTGTGAAGCTAAGGCACCCTCACCTCCCTACTGAATTTTCATGACTGCACTTCATAAGAGATACAGTCACTGCATTGTGCTTACACTTTAATTACATTGCAGATGCACAGTGTAACGTTAAACTGTATCACAACATATTTATGGTTACCGGCTGATTCCAAATTAAACAGTTTCTCCTCATCTCGTGTGCGTTTTGGAAGCTGCGCTCCAGTTTAATATTCATAAAGACATATAGAGATGAGGTAGAATACTTTGATCTGTAGGCACCAAGAAGTAAATTAAAATGCAGATGAAAAGATAACCGCCGCTTCTCCATAAAAGGAACTTGTCACCTGTTACATATATTACTAATGAGAGATCCCTAATAGGAATGAAGAAAGAGGTCTATAAAATGTCATTCCAATGTGCCCGGTAGAGATTTGGAATAGAGCTAGCTTTCTTCTGATCAGGAGACAGTCTTCTACAGACTTCTTCTTGAGTCCGCGATAGGGCTCCCACCTGTGATTGGCACTTGAGGTTACCACATAAGGTTTGCAATTGTGTCCTTTATCGTAGGTCTGATAGGACGTTGTACAGATACCCAAATAGAAATTGTAGCTTGTCTTAGGAACAGGTTCTTTCTGATTTGGATGTAGGCTGGCTGTAGAGCCTTTGTATGTTGTATTCGACCCTTGGTGAAGTCTTCATTTGATGACTGGTTCAAGTGTAGTCAAGTATGATGACTGTCTATGCACAGCTTTGGATGCAATAGATTATACTATAAGTAACTGCTGGGAGGTATATATTGTTCAAGAAATTTAAGGGAAGATTTTGCTAAGAACAACATGATGTGTCAATGGTCAATGGAAAAACAAAGGGCTGAATTCCACAATACTCAGAAAATCAGTTTCTCTCATGAACACTATCAAGCTGCTCTGTGCTGGGAATGCTGGTCCCAGTACTGGACGTCAGGCCCTCATGCTACCTTCATTGAGTCTGTTTTTGACAGTTTGGTTAAAAACATGCAGATCAGTAGCCCGTTGCAGGTCATTCTGGCAGTACTCCTATTCCTCCTGGCACAGAGAAGCGGATACCAGTTCTAAAGTTGGTTTAGATGCCCTTCTACGGACCTGTCCTGCTTTTCTCATGTAACAACCCATGTTCTGGGGTCTCCTCCATGCTTTTAAGACACAGTAAACCTTCTTGTCATGGCATGTATGGATGTGCCATCCTGGAGGAGCAGGATTATCTGCCTCATGCTTCCATTGGAGAGAAAGGCACTAGCAAAACACAAAACTCTAGAGGATTCAGTCACCTCTTTCATAGGTGTCTAGTATTACCACACCCAGTCAATACCACACAGCTATCTCATTCTGTCTCTGAGTTACTGCTGGTCGTTCCCCCTCACTGCAAAGAGCAGAAAATTTACACAGTGAATAACAGCCCTCTGTAATAGTAGCTTTCTCTGCTCTCTGTCTTCATGATCTTCTCTACCATCACCTGGCACTGTCTTACAGCCCTCTGTAATACAGTATCTCTGTAGAATGGCAGTGAATGCAGGTTCACAACTGGAGAGCAGGCTAGGGGAGGATCCAGTTAGCTTACTCTGATCAATACAGTTTGCTAAGATTTCGGTCCTCCAGACTATGCAGTGATATATGATAGCATTGAGAGCTATTAGCATACCATCATCAAGAATGTCTATTTATGAATGATGCTTTGTAATTTTTTGACGTTCATACACTTGAATATTGCATTGAGATGTCTAAGTTTGACAATTCTCCAATAAAAATACCAATGGTTGAAAGATTTCAGTCCACCCGTCTGCAGTGCCTTGGAAAACAATACAAGCATAGGAATCAAACAGAAATTTTTAATGAAAGCCAATTACAAAAAGTCTTGATTGATTTTTAAAAAAAAGTGCAAAGGTGCACATAGCCTTTACGTCAAGATAGAGGGGAGACATATTACGCATAAAGAATAGAGATGAGTGAGTATACTCACTAAAGGCAATTGCTCGAGCGAGCATTGCCTTTAGCGAGTACCTGCCCGCTCGAGACGAAAGGTTCGGGTGCCGGCGCGGGGGAGCGGTGAGTAGCGGCAGTCAGCAGGAGGGAGCGGGGGGGAGAGAGGGAGTGAGAGATCTCCCCTCTGTTCCTCCCCGCTCTCCCCCGCAGCTCCCTCCCCACCCGAACCTTTTGCCTCGAGCGGGCAGGTACTCGCTAAGGGCTTTAGCGAGTATACTCGCTCATCTCTAATAAAGAAACAAGCTATAAAATTGCAAAGATTTGCAGAATGCTGACAGCCATGTCATACCATCTAAAACGACACTCTTTAGGAGTCGATTACCTTGGTCTAGATCAGCAAAGCAGGTATTTGTCCTTTAGTTCTAGAAGCTGGGCATTTTACCTCTGTGCATAAAAACTCTCATGTGATTGAATAGACCTCATCAAATATAAATGCATGAAGAGATAGATAGCTGTAAAAACAACCTAAGTTGTCAGGTCTTATAATCACAAATATATACTTTAGCATTGTTCTCTCCTATTTAGGGAATGTAAATGTTATGTTTTTTTCTACTTCCAACTCATCTAAGAGAAAAATGTAAAAATCAATATTTTTTTTCCATTCATATCAAAAAACTGGCAGAGATCACCATTGCTATGCATTCATGAAGTGCCTTTTATTACAAGGTCAATACCTCTCACTCTACTTTTATTGAGATGATTGAGCAGATTGGCATCCTCTTCATACTAGTGATACAGTAAAACATAAAGCTGTTTTCTAGAGTTTTGACTACTCTGTAGAAAGAGAGAAAAATAAATGATTTTATACATTTTCATAACCTGAAGAGTAGATGAAAAAATGTGGTCCCTGGAAAGCATTTATAATTGGGGCGACGGAATATTATACAGTATGTGTTGCTTGGTTACAGGATTTCTTTGCATTGTCTCCATGCAACATTTTGTTTTTCTCTTTGAACCTGGTATCAATCTGTATAGGGCTGTGATTGGACATGATGAGATGTGCCCGATGTATGTCCTTGAATACGCTCCATCCACTTTACAGCCTGAGGGCTTAAACACATGAACGTGTTTTTAGCCCCGTTATGTGACTGTGATGATCATGGCTGCATAATGCGACAAAGCGAAATCATTGATTTCAGTCGTTTCTTTTTCACTAATGAGATCCTCGCCCACTAATTGTACGGGCGAGAAAAGATAGGACTTGCTGTATCTTTCCCACACGTAGCATTAACTAAGTGCAGGAAATATAGGGCAGGACCTATCTTTTTTTTTTTAAACTCCTGGGCTATGGCGCAGAGTTTGAACGGCCATCGAAAAAAAAACAAAAAAACCTTAGGGCGGTTTCAGATGGCATTGTGCCTTATATTTGAAAATAATGGAAAATTGAAAATAGTACCAAAGTGTAAATTCTTCCTACACACAGCAGATCTTAGCTGGCACAAGATTGTAACATAGTAACATAGTATGACAATATCCATCTAGTTCAGCCTGCTTCCACCCCCCTTGTCGATCCAGTGGAAGGCAAAAAAAAAACCAATGAGGCAGAAGCCAATTTAGCCCATTCGGGGGTAAAAAATTCAAACTCAACTCAAAGATTTCACTGTATACTATTTACGAACCAAACAAGTCATCAAATTCCAATTTTTTCCTGTAACTTGTCAGCACTCTAAAAAAATGAATTTTTTATTAAATGCCCCCCTCCCCTAAGTGAATATCAAGGGCAGTTCAGGACAAGTAATCAATAATCTTCCTTGCTGCCAAAAACACTGTATCGTGACTCAGTGTTATCTCCGTCATCTCCCCTACGTAGCTGTCAAAAAATCTCTCACCAGAAATTGTGAAAATGTTGTATCTTATTTCTCCGTAGTTCTAAAAACGCGGGAGCTGACACGTGAAGGTCATTGTTTATAATAACAGAACACATCTGTTTTATCTTCTAGGACTAATCTGGATTCATAAATAACCGTGACCCCTCAGAGAGAGACTTTTACTTGATTTCTCCTAATCAGATAACTTGTTACAGAACAGCGGCCTGTGATCTTACTGTGCTCGCCATCTGTACCCCCTCCCCGCCATCTTTCCAGCACTTCATAGCAGGTATAGCTTTATCCATTGCTCTTTTGGAAAGGAAACTTTCCATGAGCAGATTTCGGTGCATGTAATCTAGATCACTCATTTTACAGACTCCACAGTCCTGGATGGGAATGACTCTTGCCGTTTTTTTTCCGATTTTAAGCAATTTCCTGTAATTTGTCAGTGTCCGCTATCTGTTACCTCATTCACAGTTCTCTGCAAACGTGGCTCTGGGGCTGCAGGACTCGTATGTAATATCTTACATTGCACTTGGTGTGGATACAGGATCTGGGGCTACAAGGTCATACAGGGAGAGAGTGTGAAGAGAGGTTAAAATAATAAAAATATACACTATCCTACTAAAAGTAATTGGATGCCTGAGCAAGAACCAGACGTAAGTATTTATTTCCATATGTTAATGGTTAGTGGGGCCTCCTTTGGTCCTAATGACATTGGGTACTCTCTGTAGCATACTTTCTACTAACGTCTGATACACTTCAGTTGGTATTTCCTTCTATTCATCCTGCAAATGTCTGATTTCTCTCAAAAAGATGGATGCAGTACGTATTTCCTGACCTGACTTTCCAGTTGTTCAGGTTGGGACTCTGTTCAGGCCAGTCCAATTGTGGAACATCCATTGTCTCATACCAACATCGGATTTGTTATCTTGTTGGAAGTATTACTGACTATTTTCAGAGAACCGACACAATGTTGGCAGCACAATATTGTGTGGGATGTCAAGGTATACCTCCGTGTTCATGGTTCTTGCCACTACAATCAATGCACCATGACCATGCTACGTAAAACATACCCAGACCATAAGGGAACATCTGCCATACTTAACTGTTGGTGCAACATGCTCAGGCTGAAGATGTTCCCCAGGATTCTCCACACCCAGGTACGTCCACCTGATTTGAAGATAGACTAGCAAGATTCTTCCATTGCTCAACTGTGCAGTGACAACACTCCTTGCACCATTCTAGACTGGCTGATGTATTGTACATCGTGATGGACGGCTAGCACAAACTATGACTGATACCTCCAAAAGTTTGCATCTTATGTAACATGGTTGATTTGACTTGCTAATTATACTGGTAGGGGTGTCCAAATACTTTTGGTATGATAGTGTATTCTGCAATACTTACAGCAAACTATCCCACCAACATACACACACTAGGGCCATGCTCAGTATACAATAGTGCCACATTGTAGATATTCCACACTGCAGTCCCAATATATTAAGTGATTCAAGCACTGTAATAACACCGTTGATACCATTATGCCTACTACAAAGAATTGCCCACAAAACTATCAGTCCCATAGCATTGGTCATAACATAAGCAGTACCAACAGAATAGATAAAGGGGGTTTCCACCTACTGGAACACTCGACAATCAGATGTTATTGGTAGAGGAAGATATGGGAGGCCACATATTTTTCTTGCACCAAGAAATGCTGTATTATATGATGTCCATTGAAATCCATAGTAGGAGCCACGCTTTCCAATGGCTGTCTGCTAAAAGAGGAACATGACTGGGCAGCCCCTTCTATGACATCCATATGCCCTATCAGTATATGACAGTCCATTTGATGCTATTACAGGACCCCTGTTAGGGTGTATTCACACACATGGCATTGTTTCTGCAGTGGAAAAATCCACTATGGAAATTGACATCATGTACAGATCTAGCAATCGTTAACTGGCACATCATGAGAGCTTGATTTACAACATTGTAGTATGTTCTGGTTAGATTATCATAATTCGTTAAATGTTGCTACATCTGTATTTCTATAGGGATAAAACAACATCTGCCACATATACACGGAAAGTATTTCCTCAGCAGATTTCTGCAATATTTTCTACACGTGTTGCTGGTTTTGGATGCAGAATTTCATCATAGTCTTCAATGCAATGGGAAATTCCGTACCGACATCTGCCACACAATTCCATAGCAAATACACATTCAGTTTGCATTTCTATGGCATATTTTATGCAACTTGTGAACCCACTCTTCTAAAACACATTTAGTTCTTCCATGCTATAGATTTGCTATCTACTCTACTAGCAAGAACTGAAACAAGTTTTCTGGGCAAATGCTACTGATGACTTATCCTCAGGATAGGTGATCAATAGTTGATGACCAGGTACCCACCACTTGGGACCCAGGTGATCAGCCGTCATACTGTCAAAGAATCATAGAATGGTAGAGTTGGAAGGGACCTCCAGGATCATCATGTCCAACCCCCTGCTCAATGCAGGACCACAAAGTAAGCCCAAGTGATCATGGGATTACAGTTTGGCCAGATATCGTCCCCAGGCTCAGAGGCGGAAGTGTCATAGAGGGCTTCAGCTCCCACTAATTTCAATGCAAGTAAAACCCACTATGACACTTTTACCTCTGACCCCAATAACAACAGCCAGCCCCACTGTACTAACAACAGGCTGGGTGATCAGCTGATTGCCAGGGATCCCGAGCAGTGAGGATATCCTGAGTATAGGTTATCAATACTATTTGCCCAGAAAACCCCTTTAATCAATTAGCACTTAAACCAATCAGAAACCGTTCACATATATCAATGCTAGAGAATTCTGTCAGACTGAAGCAATCTATAATTGATGTTTTCTATCAGTGAATATGATTGGTGTCTTGGGGTCTTCCTGAATCTTGGAATTTGGGCTTGGTTGCGTCAGGAGCCACATATGATACAGTAGGTCTGCACAAATACATATCATGTTCTTTATTTTAATGTTGGACAACCCATTTATACAAGACTACGGGTGGTTTGAAACACAAGATTTTTAGTAGAAGCTGGTATCTTTTTTGGCAGTTTTTCTGACATCTGCAGCCAAATGTTAGCATAGAGCCGGGTCGGTAGTGTTTTTTTATGCTTCAGGTGTGATGTTTTTTCTGTAAGTATTTTCCCACAATCTTCCTTATAAAATTGTAAAGAATAAATGAAAAAATGTATCAATAACAAAAACCTTCAAAAAACACAAGGAGTTTTTTTTACAAGCGAGAAAAAAAGTCTATTAAAGAAACTTATTATCCATCTATAGATAATTCGTTGGGATTTGCATATTACAGTGCTCATGCCAGGCCTAATTATACTAGATGTCCTCTAAAGAAACCCACTGGTTTCAAGACAAAATTCTATAAGGGGCAGGGGGTATACCCTGCAGTTGTTTTTCACTGTTGTCCCTCCAATTCGCTGATTCTAGGTGCTGTATTCGACCATCCAAGAGGGCTGACGCAATTCTCACACTACCTATTCCCAAAAGTGCACTGGTAGTGTTAGACTATCAGTACACTATATCTGCTTGCTGATTGGCCAGAGCTGCTCATGTGATCAGCACTGGCCAATCAAAGAGCAGTGGACAATATGCATCCTGGATGGCCGAAAACAGGACCTGAAACCAGTGGATTGGAGGAGGGAAAGAGAAGAATGAGTACAAGTAATAAACATCCCTCCTGTTCCAGGACAGAATTTTGTTTCGAAACCAGTGGGTCGCTTTAATTGACTATGATTTTAGAATGTAGGAGGAAGATGGAATAAAGAGAAATCCCACATAAACTTACAGAAAACATATAAACTGTCAGAGCATGATGGAAGCTGTAGTTTCATTACTGCTAGAGAACCTCAGGTTGAAGGTCAGTGCTTAGGAGCAGGGGTCCCCAACCACCGGTCCGCGGACCGGGACCGGGCCGTTAGGGTTTCTTTGCTGGTCCGTGGCGCCGCAGACCAGCACAGTACTGTTGTACCTTGATGTCACGTCACTGAAAGCTAGGGGCTGAGCAAACTTTGGAGTGAATGCCCCCTAGCTTCCGATTAGCTAGTACTGTGGCAGGGAGGACACGCTCCATCGTGTGCTGCTGTCTGCTACCGGTGGCAGGGGTGGGGGCTCACCAGCATAGCAGTGACACGCGGGAGCGGAGAGCATAGCGGGGACCTCAGGAACCACGCCGTCAGAACTGACGGGGTCCCTAAAGTTCTTGCAGTGCTGTGGGAACATGGCCACACGGACAGTGCTTCGGATCTGGTGAGAGCATATCTGAGGGTGCCAGGGAGTGTAGCAGGGCAGTAGAGTGGTCCCAGCAGCACCCCCCGGTCTACAGCCCTGTTTGGTGTATAGCGCTACATAACCCTGCCCCCATATGACCAAAGCCCCACCCATGCCCCACCCACACCCCGTGTTTTCCATGTGGCACACAGCGGTACCGCCACATGAGTCAAATGTATTAAGAGACTTGTGCCTCTGAATATATTTGTCGCAGAAACACTGGCACACACTTTACTTAGACCAGCTTATGAAATGCCAGTCTAATTAAATGTGCCCCCATGTCCCTATGTAATTGGACAGCCCTGACTGGTACAACTCCCCCCATCTACTTTAGACGAGCGGGTATTTTCACATATTTTCTTTGACAAATAACTTTTTTTTATTTCATCAAAGTAAAACATTAGTAAGTTGATGTATTATGCAAATGCAGTTTAGTGTTTCCTGCCATTAATCTGCTGCTAAATAGGAAAAACGGTTTGCTAAGAGTGCTTCTTAATATGGCAGGCTCAACAACTTTGCAGTGCAATGCAAATCATCAGGAAGTGATAATTATTTGACAATTGCCCTGGAATATATTTTGTTTTGGTAGCAACTCGCTTTTTTAAAAAAGTGAAATGACTTTTACATTAGATGGAAGAACCGATAATATTGCATTACTCCGGTTTGATGTGGGCAGCGCTGGCTCTGTTTTTCACTTACATGGCTGTTCACCAGTTATTATTACATTAGCCGGCTTTATGTAACCACACGGCCGTTCTTTCCACTTACCAATTCCAAAGTATCTTTTTTGCATTTTGTTGTTCCTCTGTTATTCCTCCCAGAAATATATGTACAAATGAACAGCTGTGTGTTACCATTTCCCTTGTCAGTTTGGCACTCCCACCTTGACTGACAATTGAAAGGTAACCCCCAGTTGTCAATTTATTCATGCATTTTTAATTGTAAAGGAAGAACCACGGATATAGGATTTTATTGAAGACTAAATATTTTCAGGTTGGATTGACTTCTTCTTTACATACATTAATTAGCGTGACCAATCATATCATAACTCTGCTTATGAACCATACAAGCTCCAACATCAAGGACAAAGAGGTTATCCATGACTAAAAAAATCTGCTGGGTGGAAAATAGTCCATGCTTAGTTCAGCTGAGTGATTATTAGTTTTCAATGGTCAGAGAAGAGTAAGCTACTTTAAAAAACAGAAAAAGGTCGGCCCACCCAATTTTGCAAAGGTTGCTCTCAACCTGAAAGTTGCTTGAAGGAGTGCAGAGGGAAGCCCCAATGGATCCTTGGAGATATGTATAGTGATCCAGAAGTAGAAAAAAATCCCAGCACTTCCTTAAAACTTTATTATTAATTAAAGATGAGCGAGCACCTAAATGCTCGGGTCCACATTTTTCGAGTCGAGCTTTTCGTAGAATTCAAGAGCTCTACTCGAGTAACAAACCCCATTGACTACAATGGGAGACTCGAGCATTTTTGTATGTGGGACGCCGGGTGCCGAGCTTTCTTTTTTTTTTTTTTTCTAGGTTCGTCTCTCTCTCTCCCCTGCCTGCCAGACAAAAAAATTTGCCATTGACGCGTGCTGCGTCACGGCGGGGAGGGGCCAAAACAGGCACGTCACAGCGGGGAGGAGCCAAAAACTGGGGCGGGATCGAACACTGCTTGATGCTCGTTCGAGTAACGAGCACCATCGAGTACGCTAATACTCGAACGACCATCAAGCTCTGCAGAGTATGTTCGCTCAACTCTATTATTAATCCATAAAAAAAAAAAAGGCAGCAACTGCGCTGTTGTAATTTTTTATGGATTAATAGTAAAATTGAACTTTTTAATGAAGTGCCGGGATTTTTTTCTATTTCAAGAGTAAGCTACTACTATAGACCTTTAACTGCAACTTTTCTTCAGGAAGAGCAGTGGAAGAGTCAGTAGTCTCCGATATACATACGATAGTTGTTGAGACCAGCCGAAATCCAGCTATTGTCTAATGTGTATAGGGGTCTTTATAGAGATTGGCTAAAATAGTCAAAACTTATCAACTCCTTAAAAACCTTTGGACTGGTGATACATTATGTACGTGTTGATATGATGTCCTTTATCCTCATACACAATAAAATTAAATACTTGAAGAGCAAGAAGATAGACAACTTTTTGCCTTCCAATCTTTATTTTGTAAAGCCAACTATAAGTATACTTATTATACTACACTAGTTAACGATGGAATTCCCCTAGGCATATGTTTAGTCTGGTAATAATGTTGAGTCGCTTGTCATTTCTTGCTGATTTCTTGCTGGCATGTATTTTCCAATATGTTTTATCCCAAAAAGTTAACATAGTCATTTGGGTTGTTGCTAGACATATGGTGTCAAAGGTTTTTTGTTTTACATCATTTGTGTTAAGCTGGTTTTTCACATAATTAAAAATAAATATGCTGGAGATATTCTTCACGCTTCTTGTCATTGCAAAACGCAGAGTCTGCTGAGTATTCGCGCATAGGCCATATGTAACCTAGTTATCTTGTCATCTAAATTCCCATCAACAGAATAAGGTATCCAGATGTAAAAGTTGACTGTAAAAAAAATCATCATCTATATAAGTTAGCTTCATTTCATATTACTCAAATTTTAAAATTTTTGTATAGAATTAGACAAACATGGCTGCTTTGTGTAGTCATGCTAAGGTTACTTCGACCAACCATTGGTTCTACCATTTATATGGTTGGAGTAATTATCATTCTATGCTATAAATAATGTTCCCATTTGTTTGGTTTTTTTTAATTACCATGTCTCTATATACTGTTTATATGTATATAAAGACATATTAAAATTTTTAAAAAATATGGCTACTTTGTCCTTCAAGGGGTATTCTGGGCATTTACTATTGATGAGCTATGCTCAATATAGGCATCGATAATTGATTGGCAGGAATATGGTGGTCCGCCACTTGGGATCCCCACCAATCAGATGATCCTCTGGTCAGTGTAGCGGAGCTAGACATCCGCATTGGTGGTTTAGAGCTGGAAGTGTAATATACGGCTTCAGTCCCATTGAATTTAATGGGATCAATGCCTGCTATTACACTACCAACTTCTCATTGTGGTTGGTTGATTTCAATGGGTGCGAAGTATTCAATTACACCTCCGTCTCTGACCATCGATGCGGACATCCAGCGCTGCTGCTGGAGGATTGGCTGGGATCCCAAGCAGCGGACCGGACCCCCCCACTAATTAACTATTCATCCCTATCTTGAGGATAGGTCATAGTATTAAATACTCAGAATACCATTTTAAGTTGTATCCTGTATATTGCAGCTAAGCTCCATTCAAGTTAATTAGGCTGAGCTGCAATGCCAGATATGCCATTGACAAGAGCACATTGTTTCTAAAGAAAGCAACCATATAATCCTAATGTCATACAATCGGGAAGAAAGTTTTGCACTTTTCTGACAGTTTTAATTAATGCAGATGTGACAAAGCTGGGAAAGGAATAGCCGGGTACGAAGTGGTTTGGTGCTTAGAAGAGCTAGGGAAAGAGTGGTCTGGCAAATAGGAGGGCTAGTGAAGGAAAAGGAAAGACCTAGCATGGGTCCTTTCCCATTTCGTCTGTAGTCTACCTATATCATATGCCCTGGGAAAGCTCCTGGGGCATACAGTACATGAATCTACAGCCTTCCATTCAGCAGTTGGAGACCAGTATTTCCACCGTTTGGATAGTATTAATTTTTAGGGTTGCTGTTTTTTTACCGCATGTAATAAATAGCACAGTAGACTGAGCTGTTCCATGCAGAGGCATCCAATAAACTATGCGGTTCCATAAGAATTTACCCTGTGATTGACATGAACATTGTTGATCTGCTCAATAAAATCACTTTCTTATAACTTCTTTAAAATCCTTCTGTACTTGTTTTGAACATCTCCTACTCTTCATGTCATAGTGGTATCTTCAGTTCTGTAAGGTTACCTTTGTTGGTCCTTACAACATTCCTTAAAGTGATTGCTTGCACAGTATACTGAATACCAACAATTGTAATCTTCATGTGAGTCTTTACAAATTGTTCAAATTACATTAATCTTTACAAATTGTTGACACTGATTACACATAAGCTTCAGAAAGTCAAAAACAACTTGAGTCAAATCTGACATAATGAATAGCTCCGTGTGTAGATGCCATTATATCTCGGATAAGCTCCGTAGATACAGCAGTTACTGAAGATCTTAACACTTTCATGTAAGAGTTCAGATCTTTTTGAAGTCTATACATTTTAGACGCAGTATCTTGCTTGAAGCCTGCATATACATACATGCTCAGTTTTTATGAGCATGGATGTATTGTGAATGTAGGGAGGGGAGGGCAGCGGCTTATCTTCCAAGATCAAAAGGATCATTTAATTGAAATCCAACAGCCTATCCTTATTTCCCCTTACATCAACCACTCATTAGATGATCATCAGGTCCCACCACAATTAGCCCAATGAACCAACCTAGATCTGATATTCCACTACCCTAATATAATAAAACGATACAACATTGAGTGAAGTGAAAACTCCTAAACTTGCATTAAAATTGGTCTTCTTGTGGGGCGATCCTCTTAAAGGATTAGTAGTTAATGTATGTGATGGGACTGAAAAGCTGTCACAAACATCAAAATCTGGTCCAAACAAAGAGCTGATCTCACAGAGGTGGTTCTTTGGAGCGCTTCCACTAGATTTGCCTTAGGGCCTGTTCACATCAACGTTGCAGGTTCTGTTTTGGGCATTCATCACTGATTTTCATTAAAATACAGAAAAAAATATTGCTGCATGCAGAGCTATTTCTGCTTGTAAAATAAGCCAAACGGACCCCATTAAAGTCAACGGATTCTATTTGGCGCCATTCAATTCTGTCATAGGATAGATCAGATTCTATTTTCCTACTCCTATGATGGAGCAGGGAAACAGAATCCATAGCACAAATGTGAACAAGCTCTCATTCTGTCTTCTTTGGATTGTGTAACACTTCTATACATGATTGATAGCATACCATAACCACTATCTTACCTTAAGTAATTGTACATCTGAGCAAGAATCAAAAGTAGTATTTATTTCCATATGTTAATACTTAATGGGGTTTTCCATGGAAATACTATTGAAGACCTATCATCAGGATAGGTCATCAATAGTTGTTCAGTTAGGGTCCGTCACTCGGGACCCCGACTGATCAGCCGAGCGGGTGCATGCTGTCAGTGCCACAAATACATAGAGGTCGGAACAGAAGCCTCCATGACAACCTCTGTGTAGTGGCCGGCGCTTGTAAATGCAGGCATGGCTCCCATTGATTTCAGTGCTAGCTGTGCCTGCAGTTACAAGCGCCGGCCACTATACGGAGGTCGGTGCGCATGCCAAATATGACCTCTGTGTATTTGGAGCAGAAGTCTCCACTCCGACCTACCATGTAGTGGCCTATGCTTGTAACTGTAGGCATGGCTCTCATTGAAATCAATGGGAGCCGTGCCTGCAGTTACATGTGAAAGCCACTATACAGAGGCTGTCGCGGAGACTTCCGCTCCAACCTATGTGTATTTGCGGTACAGTCACCACGCGCCCGCTCAGCTACATGGTCGGGGTCTTGAGGAACAGACCTCAGGCTGGGTAACTATTGATGACCTATCGTGATGATAGGTCATCAATAGTATTTCCCTGGAAAACCCCTTTAATGGGGCTCCTTTGGCCCTAGTGATATTGGAAACTCTCTGTAGCATACTTTCTACTAACATCTGGTGCACTTCAGCTAGTATTTCCCTCTATTCATCCTGCTGTTCATATTTGCTTTCCCGATGTTCAAGTTCATCCTAGATGTTCAGTAGGGTTCAGGTCGGGATTCTGGGCAGGCAAGTCCAGTTGTGACAGAACATCTAGATTCTCAGACCAACGTAAAATAGTGTTATATTTGTGAGAAGGAAGTATTTTTGACCATTCCCAGAGTATTACCACATTGTTGGCAGCACATTATTGTCTAGAATCTCAGGGTACACCTCTGTGCTCATGATTCTTGCCACTACAGCCAACAAACAGAGACCATACTGCGTAAAACATCCCTTGACCATAAAGGAACCTCTGTCAAACTTAAAGAGTTATTCTGGTTACTCAAAGTTGTAAAGGCCTGGACATGTTATAGTCACTGATTAACTCAGAAGGATTGATGATCCAGGGATCACTCTGATTGTCAAACTTGGAGTCAGGAAGGATTTTTTTCCCCTTAAGTGGGGAAAATAGGCTTCTACCTCACAGTTTTTTTTGCCTTCTGGATCAACATTGGGGGGCTAATAGGCTGAACTGGATGGACCCAAGTCCTTTTTCAGCCTAAAATACTGTTACTATGTAAATTATATCCGACACTTTCAAGGGTCTGCATTAGAGATGAGCGAACGTGCTCGGCCACGCCCCTTTTTCGCCCGAATACCGCGATTTTCGAGTACTTCCGTACTCGGGCAAAAAAATTCGGGGGTCGCCGTGGCGGTGCGAGGGGTTGCAGCGGGGAGTGGGGGGGAGAGGAAGAGAGAGAGGGCTCCCCCCTGTTCCCCGCTGCTACCCCCCACGCCGCCACGCCTCCCCCCGCCCCCCGGCGCACCCGAGTACTTTTCACCCGAGTAGTGAAGTACTCGAAAATCGCGGTGCTCGATTGCGAAATCGCCCTTACCGAGTACGTTCGCTCATCTCTAGTCTGCATCTTATGTAGCATGGTTTAGGACATGTGACTTGCCTATACGACTCTACCTATTCTATTGATCGAGGTGTCCAAATACTATAGTATGCATAGACTTTTACCACTGTTTGACAGTGTACTTTTAAGTTTTCTAGCATAAGTAGTTTTTGGATCTGTTCCATTGTCTCTAAATTTAACACATAGAAAGTTAAGGCCTTTTTACACACAACAATTATCGCTTAAAATTCGCTTAAAAGCCATCTTTTGAGCGATAATTGTTGGGTGTAAATATGCGCATCTTTTACTTTTATGCCGAACGATGGTTTTAAGTTCAGCATAAAATCCATCATTCGGCAGAAGAGCTGATGAGACGGACTGCAGGCTGTGTTCTGCCCAGAAATCGCTGATTACATTGTCTCAGCTGTCAGCCCCATGGCAGAATAAAGGGAATGTAATCAGAGAACAGCGGGTGGTCTGTTCTCTGAATACAGCTCCCGCTGTCTTACAGACTACTAATTGGTACTAATAGGCATTAGTGCCAAGTAGTAGTTTAAGCCATCTTTTGAGCGATCATCTTTGTATGTAAAAGGACCTTTAAGCTCATACCTTCTATTGCATGCATGGAATAATTACTAAAGGAACAAATTACACAATGAACAATCAAATTTCAATACATTAATTTGGTCTTCTCACCAATAGATGAGGTAGTAATCTACAGTGATGACTCTTTTATGTGTAGATGACCAGTCCATCCTAAACATCATCATTACAGTTTCGGAAAACCACCTTAAGAAATGTGAAGCAGTGGAGAAAAATGAGTTAAAGTTAAAAATCCTTTGGTTTGTTGAAGCAGTGGGATCCGTTTTAGATGGTTTCACATATCATGTGTTCTGTACGCCCCATGTTCTTTTTGAGTGGCAGGTTGTCTATCAGTATGTACCGCATCAATGTACTACAATCTGGCAAAGTTTCCTTCATCATGAAGTGTAGTCACCCAGCTGAGTAATACGTGCTGCACTTTAGCTTTATTCCTTCAGTTGAGCAGCAGGTCATTTGGAAAAGTTGATGCTGCCTTAAAATTATTTCACAGATAAAGGTCAATAAAAAGTGGTCAAAAGAGCAGTTACACTTAAACTAAAATCTGAAATGTCCGACCTGTTATCAAGCGTGAGGATTTTGTATCTACTCATTAACACAAATCTAGAAACTACTGTATAATTTTTATTACAGATGAGTATGCAGTGGAATTTCTAGGCAGTATTGCAACATTATATGAATAAAGAAATCTATAGAAATGTAATTAACTCATCTAAAGAATGAGCTCCTCTCTCTCTCTGTATATATGTAGCTTTTATAAGCAAACTTGGTAATTGTTGAAACTATATATAGCCCATTCCTGTTTGCAAGGTCCTTAAAGGGAACCTGTCATCACGTTTTACCCAAGTAAAGCAAGCACAGTGCTACAATTATGGCCTATATCTCTTAGAATCATAGAATGGTAGAGTTGGAAGGGACCTTCAGGGTCTTCGGGTCCAGCCCCCTGCTCAATGCAGGATTACTAAATCATCCCAGACAGATATTTGTCCAGCCTATGTTTGAACACTTCCATTGTAGGAGAACTCACCACCTCCCGTGGTAACCTGTTCCACTCATTGATCACCCTCACTGTTAGTTTTTTCTAATATCTAATTTGTGTCTCCTCCCTTTCAGTTTCATCCCATTGCTTCTAGTCTTTCCTTGAGCAAATGAGAATAGGGCTGATCCCTCTGCACTGTGACAGCCCTTCAGATATTCGTAGACAGCTATTAAGTCTCCTCTCAGCCTTCTTTTTTGCAAGCTAAACATTTCCAGATCCTTTAACGGTTCCTCATAGGACATGATTTGCAGACCGCTCACCATCTTGGTAGCTCTTCTCTGAACTTGCTCCAGTTTGTCTATGTCTTTTTTAAATTGGGGTGCCCAGAAATGGACACCGAATTCGAGTTGAGGTCTGATTTAGGAAGAGGAGAGGGGGATAATTACCTCACATGATCTAGACTCAGTGCTTCTCTTTTATACATCCCATATTTGTACATTTTGGTCAATCCCATATTTGGTCATTTTTTCAATAAGGATGGTATGGGATACTTTGTTAAAAGCTTTACTTAAGTCAAGATATACTATAACTACTGCATTTACCAGATCAACTCAGTCAGTGGCTCTGTCATAGAAGGAAATTAGATTAGTCTGGCATGACTTGTTTGTTACAAACCTATGCTGGCTCTGGTTAATTAACTCATTCTCATCCGAGTACTTGCATACATGCTGTTTAATAATTTGTTCACAGATCTTTCCCAGTATAGAAGTCAGGCTCACAGGCTTGTAGTTTTCTGGGTCCACCATATTCCCCTTTTTGAAGATAGGGACAGCATTTGCTATTTCTTTCTCAAACTTATTTTTTCATGTCTCTTTCTAAAAGTATACCTGAGGAATCATAATTTAAAAGTTTTCTGCGCTGCACGTAAACTATTCAGAACAGCCCAGTGGGTGGGCCGTCTATGCTGGCTACAGGTTTTCCTAACAACTCCGCCCCTCACTTTCCCTATGACGTCTATGATGTCCCCATCATACACAAATCATTAAAGATCCACACATTAAAGATCAATAAAATAAAGTAAAAAAGTACCCTCTCAAAACTGCTCAATCAAATATCAGTACACTGAATTAATTAAGTAAATAAATAAATAAAAACAACATTAAAAAATACTGGTATTACACGACAAAGGCCACTTACCATGGGGCCCAAGCAGTGGCTATATATGCCTAGATAGTAAATTGTACAGATAACCTACAAAATCCACTGAGTGCTGCAACGTCTCAGTTATGCCATGATTTAGCTGAGCTGACTGGCTCATGCGCAGATGTTCACAGTAAACCTGCCCACAAAAGGGACAGATGGTCTGTACGTGTGATGGTCAGTCTGCAAAAAAAACATTGTGAATAAATACATAGACCTACAATAGCTCCATATTACGGTCACCAAAACACCAAGCTAACACATGCTCACCGGAAAGGGTGATTTTCAAGACATTTCCAAGTAATTTTCATTACAGCTCTATGAAGGCGAAGGTAGTTACTACGTCTTGAAATCACGCAGAAAGAGATTTTCAAGCCACTCAATGCTTTTGTAAAGATAGCAATATTACAGCCATTTTTCTGTGTAGTGAGAAAGAATCTAGGTGTAGCCCTAACTTAAGAAAAAAGTTTGGAAAAAGTTTTGGAGGACACGTCTATTTTTGGTGACTGTCATGATTGCATTCTGAATGGGGAGCCCTGCATTGTCTGTGATATAGGTGTTGCTGTCATTGTATTCTTACCCATGATGACTGAAAAAAGATCACAGAAGTCTTAGACTATTACCTGTATTATCCTTAGGGCTTAATCACATAAACGCATTTGCACTGTGTATTACACGTGCAAAATTTGCGCACACAATACACAATGAATAGAACCAATGGATTCCAATAGGTTCGTTCTCATGAGAGTAATTTGCATGCGCAATTTTTTCGCAAATAAACCATAGTATGTTCTATTTCATGCATATCCTGCACAAAAATAGCACGTATTAAACTAAACTTAATTGCCCATTAAAATCAATGGGAGCATTCTTGTGTGATTTTGGCGTATGCCAAGCATTGGGCATTCATGCGAAAAATACAGTAAAATACACACATGAGTGTAAAAACACAACACCCAGTGCAGAATTACAACCATTATGGAAGAATAAAGAGTAACTTTTTAATACATATTATGCGGCTGGAAACATGTATTTTTGCTGGATGTGATGCAGGTCTTGATCCTGACTGGTTCTGGCTTTTGCATTTCCCTCCTCGCCTAATTAAGGTTCTTAGAGCACCAGAGAATAAGTTTTTGCCTCCATTTGCTGCTGTGTATTTACTCTTTTACAGTGCACAATTACAAAGCGCAATTGGACATTTACGCCTATGGGAAGCCAGCCTTAGTGGTCAGTGTGAAAACTGCAGGATTTCAGGATTTGTTTGTAATATACTGTAGACAGTGACATGGAAAACTTTTTTAAAAATCACCAAGAACTCTTAAAAAATATCTTTAGCATAAAAACTTGGTGTCTGCCATCTGTATAGGTTGCAGCTAGGACATATATATATATAAGTCCTCCAATTTAGCGTCAAATTCAACTGTATAGCGCTCTGCCAAGAAAGAGATTGTGTCGGCACGTTGATAGTTCAGCCCTAATGAAGTGACCCAAAGTTATAATGATCGGCTCTTGTCAGCGAAAGTGAAAAACATGTTCGTCAAAGCGAGCCGAACTACCCACTAATAACAAGGGATACTGAAAAATAAATATAGGGACAAATGTTCCCACTTATGCCAACGATGATCAGTTAATCTGAGTGCACATATTTGGTATTGTTATACACAGGGATGTGAGAAGTTTTTTTTGTAATCTGTTTTTTTTTCAAATGCATTACACTGAATTAGAAATAAAAAAAAATGAAAAAAAATTGTGTTATACTATTTTTGCCCATTTTTCTCTATTCGAAACGTAAAATGAAAAGGTACTGGCATGTCCTGGTACCATAAGAAAGCCCAATCCATGCCACAAAAATTATTAAAAAATTAGGCATCAAATAAAAAATATTAACCTTTAGAATGTATTATTTAAAAAATGTAAAATGTTAATGCGGATATTCAGGCATCCAAGGCCTTGGTCTCGAAGGGCTTAAAGAACCAGTCATTGTGTGAGAACATTCACTTTGAGAACTCAGCCTCTGTCTTTCGTGCTGCCACTGAGCGATGGTGATAAGGTTAAACATACAGCAGACTTTTAGCTTCCAGAAACAGAAGAGTGAAAGGAATAATCAATATCTATCCCTTCTGGGCTCCGGCTGCTGCTCAACACCCAATGATTCATTGTGTTTTCACCTTCTGGGGACTCGTCCTGTCAATAGCACACCCTTTTGGTTTGTTGATTGAGCTCATGTGCTCTCCATGGTTCAAATTCATCTGTTTGTGCCAATCTTCGAAAAATTATATACAGCTTCACAATATTCGAGTTCAGTATTTACAGATGTGCTACGAATGCTATCATAAATTAGCATTTCATCGTAGAAGAACCACGTTGCCACCATCAGCTTCGAATATGTTAATCAAGGACAATGAGAATGATAGAAATGATGGGGGTCTGTAATTTCCATATCCCAGCACATCTTCCTAGGCATTCATATTAAAACTGTAAAGAATAACACGGCTAGTTTGATTGTAGGAAAAGTAGAACTATTCTGTGACTTGCAGGTGTTTCTACATTTGGAGATGTGAAAGTTCCCCATAATTTATGTATGAAAGTGTCACTGTCGTCGGTTACACCAGGTGCTGCTTAATTCAGAAAGAACATAACTTTATCCAACTTGCAAGAATACATCTAGATTTTGTCTCTTTTCTTTAAAGGGGAAGTTTACTTTCAGTGAAACATTTAAAAGGTAATGGTGGTGGGATCCATGAGCTGGGACTTCATGATGAAGCACAAGCATCAGTGGGATACTTGATTATTCCCATGATGGTAAGTGATGGCATATTGCTAGGATATGCCATCATTAACTGATCTTGGGGATCCAAGTGGTGCATCCTCGACTTTCCTCAGATTGAAGAAGTCGTAGTGTTGGTTGAGCACTGCTGCTCCTTCATAGTATTTTGTTGCATGGTGATGGCCACCTGCTGTTAGCAAGAAGAAAAAGAATAGAGATGGGCAGAACACCCATAACAAGGAATGGCAGACCAATGTGCTGTTTTTAAAAGGTGCTTTGAGAATGATGTAGAGTAAGTGCTGCTGCCTAGTACGCTGGTCAACCAAAAACCATTTTACCATTGAATGCTGATGTGAGTGGGGGTGTAAAGAAGCTAAGGCTGTGGTGTAACTCATTGGCAAGTGCTATCTTGGAAGGAGAATGAAGCCAATGGTGTTGTTAAAAATACGCTTTATTTAGACTGGTAGCCAGTAGCTAAATATTGGCAGCTGTGAGTAGTATATTGCTGGCCACCAATGGTCATGGCTGCTCTTGCATGTTTGCATATTGAACTATAAGGAATTAACACATAGTCAAATGTCTATCCAGCTGTCTGGCGAAGAGGTCTGGGAACGTCGAAACATGTTACTTGCTCGTTCTAAAAAAGGCATACCTTTAATGAAGATCATTCTCCTCTAAGTCAGCCGTTGCCAACAGCTTGCGCCAGAGCCTCAGCTTCCTTACAGCACCACTCACATCATGTGCTGTTTAGGGAACTACAGCACAGCCCTATTCACTTTTATGTCCTAAGGATATTCCATAACATTTGTGATGAGAATACTTTAACCATAAGTCTGTAACACAGTATTGGATTTGAAAGGTTGTTGATTCTAATGGCCTCTTCTGAAGAAGATGGGACACAGTACCATTAAAGAGGATCTTCACATCTCCTGATGTCTGTTTTAATAATTACTTGTTGTTTTTCATGTAATTAAAATTCTGGAGATCGTGTATTAGAATTCTTCGTTATGTTGTTGCTATTGGAATTGTATGAATAAATTGATGATCAGGAGTAACCCCCTCCCCTCGTCAATGGGGTTTTGGTATTGATCGAAACTGAGACAATGTTTGTTTGTGCTGATGTTGGATCTAGGATCAGTCATCAGCTAAGAGGATGAGCTATGAAATGCTACTCAACAGCATTTGCAAAACAGGAGAACACAGCAGGCAGTAGGTACTAAACGCCTCTCACCCAAGCACTTAACTAGAACCTGTAATTAGCACTGTTGGTAATGGTGACAGCTTTTTAACCTCACAATCCACCAGCTACTGGATGCCAAAATAATGGAAGACTTGCCCTTTTAGTAGGTGTAGAGCTTGTTGTAGCTGTTGTTGCAGTTCTGCTTTGTGCAAGGGAACTGTGAAGATAAGCTTCCATTTCTGGTTCATCTAATTCACTGAAAATATAACAAGGTTTGTCTGGGAAACACTGTAACAAATAAACTTTTGTCTGTTTTCTGGTCAATCAGGAAAGGCCAACAACAACGTCCAGTGGGATGAGGACTCCATGGAGTATATGGCTGCCAATCCAGTAAGGATCGCCTTTGTTTTGGTTGTTCATGGAAGAGCTTCTCGACAACTCCAGAGGATGTTCAAGGCAATTTATCACAAGGACCATTACTATTATATTCATTGTGACAAGGTAAGGATCTGCAGCTTGTCCTTGTCACTCACCACAGACCAATAGAGTTTTTCTAATAACCATTTGTTAAAAGTGTAGCCTATAAACACAATCATAATGTAAACATAGAAACTATCCAAAGGGAACATCAATATCTTGTCTAACCATTCTTTATTGTTTTTGTTTTGTAAATATCAATACTGCTATTTTTGTAACTCCCATAGACTATAACAGATTGTGCAGAAAATTCGGCTTTCCTCTCTTTCTACTCCTCTTATCATCTGCCACAATAAGAGGCACAAGATTCATGTGTTCCCAATTGGCAAAGGGACAACCTCTCTTCCCACATCATAGCTTTATGGACGTCATTACAATATCCATTTAAAGGGGTTGTGCGAGGTTAGGATAGGGAATAACTTTATTATCAGTGGGGTTCAACTGCTGGGCACCCCACCAATCCCAAGCACAAGGGTCTAGTCAGTCCTTGAGTAAAGCAAATTCAAGCGCTTCAGCAATCTTTGATGCTGTCATTGAAGTGAATGGAGAAGTGGTGCACTTTTGTAACTTTCACATGAGGACCAACCGGACCCCCATTATCAGGATCGGTCGTGATCCCAGCAGTCAGATCTCTACTGATCATAAAGTTATACTCCACCATGTTGATAGGGAATAACTTTCTAATTTGGCACAACTCGTTTAAGGGAAAATGTAGCAGTAGAACAATTCTGTATATTATTTGATCACCCCTTGCTATAGCCGTTCCTTTAACTTCAAGTGTCCGTGTTCATGATAATTCGTATAAATGTCAACTAGTGTATATAATTCCAGCTAAATGACTAAATAGAAGTTATTTTTCTCCCTCTCTTTCTGCACAGAGATCCAATTATCTATACAGACAAGTAATGCAGTTTTCCAGCCAGTACCCTAATGTCCGTGTCACAACATGGAGAATGGCAACCATCTGGGGAGGGGCTAGTCTGTTATCCACATACCTGCAAAGCATGAGGGATCTTCTGGAGATGCCAGACTGGTCATGGGACTTTTTCATCAATCTCAGTGCTGCTGATTATCCAGTCAGGTACAGTCTTCCTTTATGCAACATAACATTTTATATGCATATTCCATGTGGTCCCATGTGTCTCTAAGCATGCCGCGGTACAAGTAAATTTCACACCAATAGTGGATTTCTTGATACATTACTATACAGGAGGCACCCTTCCTACATTGGCTGATAGTGAAGCAAGGTCTTTATGGTAGTTGCAATGATAGTTCTCAGTAGAATTACAGTTTTCATGAAACAATATATTTTGAGTATGCGATAAATGTCTGTTAAGTAGGGGTCCCCTCGGAAACCGAAACTTATGGGGACTACATGGATCTCTTGACTCCTGTTTGGTGATGCTGGCAGGCGAACTCAGAAACAGTGGACATAACTCACGGACAGACATAACACACTGACTGACAAACTCTTGAAACACTCACCTGAATACCTGCACACATAGCCAGATGGAATAATTCTAGAATGCATGAGGTATTAGTTTGTATTTTGGCCAAGATACTTAAGCCCATAAGCCCAACTACAAGGGTCTTCGTTGTCTCTCGGGTCCTTACACTAACAAGACAGCTAACCCTAGGAAACCTGCCTGCAAGCAAGGCGATCCTCCCTATAAGAACAAACCCATGCTGGAACCTAGGGACCTACCTCATTCTAGATGATAAAGGACCCAAAGCAAGACACAGTTCACACTACACGTACCAAAAGCCTCAGACATGCAAGAGCATGACACTGTTCACACTGAACATCCTGAACGCTGCACAGACATCTAATGTCCAGCCACACGCACAGACATGCAGGAGCATGACACTGCCCACACTGAACACACTGAACAAACAGAGTAAAGGCCAGCAGCTTCTACCAAAGGAGCTGGTATATATGAGCAACAGACTTTGGGGATTTTCTGGCTGGAGCAATCCACACCCAGCCAGCTCAATCAACACCACCTGAGAAGCTATGCTGCTGAAAACCTATGTAGTACAACAGATCCAAGCAGTGAACCCTAACAACTAGCTTCATCTGCCACATTGGAGAGGTGGTCATGTTTCCACACTGCTGGGTATCTGGGAGTTACAGAAGGAGATGAAAGCTTGTGTTTTTCTGCATCACCAACTAACTTGATTGCAGAGAACCAAGCAAAAGTCCAGCCGCCTCTACATTCAAGCCAGTGCAGCAAGCAAACACTTGGTATTGACAAACGGGTCAGAAGTGGCCCATGCTGCCTGTAACATATAAATGATTCAGATGGGAATAGCCCTTCAATAGGAAATACATTTATTAAAAGGAAGAAAATCTGCCTTGTGTTACATTGAACAATGATCCCGATTGGTCGCCCTGGGCGGCGGCACATTGGCGAGATGCTTCTAGACGTTCATTTCTTTGTCATTTTCTCAACCAAAATAACTGTATGCAAAGTCACCTGGTTTCTAAATAAGGATGTCTATACAGGAAAGGCGAGATATGTGGACAGTCAAGGAAGTGAACAATTGTGGTTGACGTGTTGTTTTTCTCCATCTGTTCGGCTTCAGACTATCACATAGAAAAAGTATGAAAAGGGACAAAAAACATCCTGTTATAATACAAAAAAAACGAAATATGTCAAAATCAAAAATTTACACCAAGCTGCATTAATTCATATTAGATACTTGTCTGCTAAAAAGTGTCTTCTAGCTTCATTTACTATATGGGAATATTTCCCTAGCTCATTCTGCTGGGATTCATTCCCATTTTGATTGTTGGGACTGCCCAGTATATTATAAATATTGGGATTGTTTATAGAAGCTCTAACATCTAACCGGTATTGTAAATTATTCTACTCCAGTTTATGAGCCCTACTGATTTTTGGAGACATTATAATAGGTGATAGCTAAGGACTGAGGACTTTCAGCTTAAAAGGGTTTACCAAGATTTGGTGAACCAAAGGGGTTTTCCAGGGAAATGTTATAGATGACAAATAGGTCATCAATAGTCGATCGGCCTGGGTTCATCGTTCAGGACCCTGAACGACCAGCTGAGTGGGCACAAGCTGCCAGAGTCGCAATAACAGAGAGGTCTGAGCAGAAGCCTCTGCACCGACCTCCGTGTTATAGCCGGCGCTTGTAACTGCAGGCACGGCTCCCATTGAAATCCATGGGAGCCCTTCCTGCAGTTACATGCGCCGGCCACTATACGGAAGTTGGCGCAGAGGCTTCCACTCCGGCCTCTGTGTATTTGGAGCATAAGGTTCCGCACCGATCTCCAATGTAGTGGCCGGTGCTTGTAACTGCTGGCATGGTTACCATTGATTTCAATGAGAGCCGTGCCTGCAGTTACAAGCGCTGGCCACTACACGGAGGTTGGTGTGGAGGCTTCCGCTTCAGCTTATTGGTCGGAGTCTCGAGTGACGGACCCCGGCCGCTCAACTATTAATGACCTATCTTGATGATAGGTCATCAATAGTATTTCCCTGGAAAACCCCTTTAAGAAAAAATAAATATATATGCACGGAATCGGCAAAAGTTAAAAATAAATACCACTCACCCAATAAATAGCCCCCAGATCCAGCACTGCCACTCCGGTTCCAGAAGCTTCTGCAGTGGTCACATGCCGGTGATTCACTGCAATGGTCAAATGAAAAATGCATGAAACATCGGGGTGGGGGGTAGGGGTGTAGCTTTAATAGTTGAGTAGTACAAAATGTACACTTCTTTATCCAGTAGGAAATTGATAATTAGAGAGCAGTTAAAGACCTGCTCCGATTAACAGGCAACAAAGTTTGTCCAAATGTTTGTTTGCCTGGTCATTGGGCCGTGTTAATATGCACCTAATCAGCTGATGAACAAGCAAAACACTTGTACATATCAGCTGATTAGGTCATTTATTCTGCAGAGAAAAATCCTCGTTGTCTGCAGCATATCTCCCGGTGTGAAGAGGAGATGTACTGCCCACAATCATGATACTGCATTGGAGGTGAACGATTATATTCACGTTGTTCATCTCCAATGCAGCTGGCATCGATCTTGTTGATTAGCGCTAGAGATGAGCGAGCACCCAAATGCTCAAGTCCGCGTTATTCGAGTCGAGCTTTTCGTAACATTCGAGAGCTCTACTCGAGCAACGAACCCCATTGACTACAATGGGAGACTCAAGCATTTTTGTATGTGGAACGCCGGGTGCCAAGCTTTTTTTTTTCCTACGTTCGTCTCTCTCTCGCCAGCCAGCCAAAAAATTTGCCAATGACACGCGCTGCGTCGCGGTGGGGAAGGGCCAAAACAGGAGCCAAAAACTGGGGCGGGGTTGAACACGGCTTGATGCTCGTTCGAGTAACGAGCACCATTGAGTACACTAATGCTCGAACAAGCATCAAGCTCGGCAGAGTATGTTCGCTCAACTCTAATTAGCGCTCATTCAAAATGTAAAAGGGCCATTACACGGACTAATAAGGACATGAGGCTAGATTGGAGGAGATATGTTAAAGTTATCCACTGGTTTGTAAGCTGAGAAGTTGATTGGAGGCACTTGTACCCCAATGCATTCTGTTTTGAATCAAGTCATTATTTTTTTGTTATTATTATTTTCACAAACTTTTTTTCTTAACAACAACAAAAACTATCCGGCGGGGTTCATGCGATTCATCAAGCAGCATTAGTGTCTGGTCTGTGCCGGACACAGCACCACAGTAAATGTCCTTGTCCTTGTAAGAGTGTGCAGTGCTGATGTGAACAAGTCCTTACATACGGTGCCAGGATGCCGCAAACTTTAACTTGACATTTTCAATGGACTGTGTTGTATTAAAAGTCCATTTAAAGTTTAGTGCATCATGGCATTCTATGCAACACGTCAAATGTCAAGTTGAGGTTGCTACCCTCCAAAGAGCAACAGAACAAAGGTGCCCTGCATTGTTTATCCAGGTACTGCAGCACATTGATAGACTATTCTGAGGATCATTTATTCAAGCCCTCATGCTGTCCCTGTTGGACTCCTCCCTGTAATATAATGTGTGTTAATATTTTGCGATCATCTGTGATAAATTATTTGATATTTTCCTCTGTTGTGTTAATAATTCATACTTTATGAGAGGAGTATATGCATGAATCACTCGGATTATGTTATAATTCACCATTAAAGAGGTTGTCGAGTCTTATGTAAATAAAGCTTACTCACTCATAATGGAAAGCTATGCTGTGCTGTATTAAATTCATGCTCTAATTTTGTACCATTTTCAAGATTTCAGCTCATTGTCAGTAAATGAAAACATTGCTGTTTACATCCGGAGGCTACAGTTCTGCCCAGACTTGGCAATCCGCAGTGAGCTAACTGCATGAACCCAAAAACTGCTTCATTTTAGATAGACAGATACATTAGAGAAAAGTCTTAGAACACAAGAGGTAACTGCTAAGACTGTATTCACATCTGTGCCGGAGCCTCTGTTCGCAGCTTTGGGCACAGATGCGCCATGCAATCTCGGATGAAATAGCGCAGCATGCTGTGCTATTTCATCCAGGGAAATTTCTGACCACTTGCTAGAAGCTGGACGGACCCCATTATGATAAATGAGGTCTGTTGCATGTTGTTTGGGTCTGGCACTGCCGGTTTTTCTGTTCAGATTTCGGGACAGAACTGAACAACTGAGAGCTGGTGGGAACTTAGTCTTATGTGTTTGTCACAGAGATTTGCCTAGGCTGGATGTATTGTAGCAAACCTTGAGCTGTGAGAAGTATTAGATCTGGTCCGGAAAGTCTTCAGGCTCTTTCACTTTCTTTACATTTTATTATGTTGTGGCTTTGTGGAAATGTAAAAAAAAAAATTTTTCTCATCATTCTGCCCTCAGTACCCCATAATTTCTGCCATTCTTCTCTGTAGATCCTCTCAAGCTCTGTTAGATTGGATGTGGATCCTCTGTAGACAGCCATTTTCAGGTCTTTCCAGAGATGTTCGATTAGGGCTCTGGCTGGGCCACTCAAGGACATTCACACAGTTGTCCTTAAGCCACTCCTGTGTTGTCTTGGCTGTGGGCTTAGGGTCATTGTCTTGTTGGAAGGTGAACTTCCGCCCAGTTTGAGGTCCATTTGCTGTAGATCAGGTTTTCATTAAGAATATCTCTTATTGTACTTGCTCCATTCAGCTTTCCATCAAACCTGACCAGCCTCCCTTTCCCAGCCACTGAAAAACACCCCCACAGCATGATGGTGCCCCCACCATGCATCACTGTAGGGATTGTATTGGGCAAGTGATGAGCAGCGCCTGGTTTACAATGGACATAACGCTTAGAATTTAGGCCAAAAAGTTCAATCTTGGTTTCATCAGACCAGAGAATTTTGTTTCTCACAGTCTGAGAGTCCTTTGGCTGCTTTTTGGCAAACTCCAGACATGCTTTCATGTGTCTTTCACTGAGAAAAGGCTTCTTTCTGGCTATTTTGCCTTAAAGCCCAGATCTTGCAGTGATTGTTGACCTTCTGGAAGTTTCTCTCATCTGCAAACAAGATCTTTGGAGCTCAGCCGGAGTGACCATTGGGTTCTTGGTCACCTCGTTTACCAAGTCCCTTCTCCCCTGATACTTAGTTTGGTGGATCGTCCAGCTCTAGGAAGAGTCCTGGTTTTCTAAATGTTTTCCATTTAAGAATTATAGAGGCCACTTTGCACTTGGGAACCTTTAGTACAGCAGAAAGTTTTGTAGCCTACTCCAGATCATTGTCTCCACGCAACCCTGTGTCTGAGCTCTACAGGCACTCCTTTTCTCCTTATGACTTGGTTTTGGCTCTGCTATGCATTGTGAGTTCTGACACCTTGTATAGACAGGGGTGTGTCATTTAGAATTTTGGCCACGAATTTACCACAGGTGACTCCAATTAAGGCATAGAAAGATCTCAAAGATGATCAAGAGAAATTGGAAGTCCCCAGAGCTAAATTTCAAGTGTCATACTAAAGTATGTGAAAACTTATGTCAATGCAGAAGTTTAGCTTTTCATAAGGAAACAAATACAAACATTTCTAACATTCTGTTCTCACTTCGTCATTATGGGATATTGAATGAAGAATGATGTGGGGAAAAAGCTTGATCTTTTTTTATTTGCACAAGGCCTACAACATAAGAAAATGTAAAAAAAAAAAGTGAAAGCGTCTGAAGGCTTTCCGGACTAACTGTAAACACGAATAGCCCCATTCACTGACAACAAGCAGACACATTGTAAATTGTGAAGAATACAAACACAAACTATATAAAAAAGTTGTATGGCTTTTTATTATACAGTTAAAATCTTCATGTATGAAAATAATGTGATGACAATGTTCTCTTTGATGTAGAAGTGACCACCCTAACCAACCCTTCATTACTCATAATCATTAATCCTTGGGATTTTTTGTGTGTCAGACCCTATTTGCTGGCTGGGCTTAGAGTTTGGGAAAATTGAGGGTTTTACCATTTTACAGTACTTACAAGACTGAGGTTAAGATTTTAGTTTTACTTACTTAATTTTAAGTTTCTAATTATTGTCGTCTTTTGGTCAGAGCAAACTGATCATTTTAAGTAGCAGGGAAAGCTTAGACTACAAGAACCATGATTTATGTCCCAACTGAAATAATTCCTTCTCCACATAAGTTTAAGGGAAAGGCAGCAAAATAGGGAGTGCCTTCATGTGTTAATCACTAGCAGATGCCCTTTAAAGTATAGTCTTTTATGACAAACCCTCAAACCCAAAAATTAAAACTTTACTGTGTTCTCAGGTCTTCATATGCAGTGGCTGAATGCAGTCTATCTCTTCTAAGGCTGGCCATAGACATTAGAATGCTGGTTGCTGAACGCTATTTCGCCAAACATATGTACACAAGGGGTGCACTGCTTGAGCATGAGTTATGAAAGTAGAAAAGGTAGAAAGCCACTGCCAGACACCTCTGGTAGGAGTTTATCTCTATGAGAACAAACTTGCCCGATCCTTATCTTCCTCGAGATCTGCCATCGGAGGACACTCTGGAGGCCTCTATAAATTAGATGACCATCTAAAATCGTATGGATGATCTACAGGATGTTTGTAGAGTGTGAAACAACATTCTGTCAGTTACCATACGTTTATTTGTCCAATAAGAATGTGTCCGCACAGACCATAAATTTCACCTTCACTGATAATCCTAGGATCACACCATATTTATTCTTTAAACAAGTTTAGTAACAAGAAATCATGGGATCTGTAGGGTCTGTAATGGTGGCATCTCCAAGATAGGAAAAAGTTAGCTTCTCCTCCTGTTTGAATTTCAATAGAATCTAATATATATACACATCTTAGCATGACGTGGTGCGGTTTCTTATCAAAATTTCTCCGCCTTCATGTGGATGCATTATGTAACTACACTCTATGCATCACAGTCACTCATCATCACCATAGCATCTACAGGGTGGGCCACGGAGAATTAGCCCAGCGCCATACCGGTATGAAAGTTGTTTAAAAGAAACTCTGTCTTTGTTGCCCATGGCAACCAATCACAGTCATTTCTTATACTGCTGAGTAGAGATGAGCAAGCGTACTCGGAAAAGCACTACTCGCTCGAGTAATTTGCTTTATCCGAGTATCGCTGTGCTTGTCCCTGAAGATTCAGGTGCCGGCACGGAGCGGGGAGCTGCAGGGGAGAGCGGGGAGGAACGGAGGGGAGATCTTTCTCTCCCTCTCTCCTGCCCGCTCTCCCGTGCTCCCCGCTGCGACTCACCTGTCGCCGCAGCGGCACCCGAATCTTCAGGGACGAGCACAGCGATACTCGGATAAAGCACATTACTCGAGCGAGTAGTGCTTATCCGAGTACGCTCGCTCATCTCTACTGCTGAGGTAAATTGAAAGCTGTAATGTGATTGGTTGCTATGGGCAACAAAGATTTTCTTTTAGACCAAAGAGTGTGATGCTAGGCTCATTTTCTATGGCCCACCATGTACTACAAGATTCATGCCTCACATCCATCCATGTCATAAAATGTACATGGTTTCATCAATCAGCTGCTGAGGTTCCACAATAATGGTTTCACTAAGTGGCAAAATCTTGATTTAACAAATTCCACACTAAAGTCCTGTGAAATCATGGTGCGTCCTCAAATATCTAATAACGTAGAGGAGCGCCAAGCGGACACCTTTGTATTGTAACTATTATTCTTAACTCCACGGAATAACTTTTCTGAGCCTAGATAGATAGATAGATATGAGATAGATAGATAGATAGATAGATAGATAGATAGATAGATAGATAGATAGATAGATAGATATGAGATAGATAGATATGAGATAGATAGATGGATAGATTGATAAATATGAGATAGATAGATGGATAGATAGATAAATATGAGATAGATAAATATGATATAGATAGATAAATAGAGTAGAAAGATAGATATATAGATAGATATGAAATAGATAGATAGATATGAGATAGATAGATATGATATAGATAGATAAATAGAGTAGAGAGATAGATATATAGATAGATATGAAATAGATAGATAGATAGATAGATAGATATGAGATAGATAGATAGATAGATAGATAGATATGAGATAGATAGATAAATAGAGTAGGGAGATAGATATGAGATAGATAGATAGATAGATAGATATAAGACAGATACCATAGATAAATAGAGTAGAGAGATAGATATGGGGCAGATAGATAAATAGATATGAGATAGATAGATATGCGATAGATAGATAGATAGATATGAGATAGATAGGAGATAGATAGATATCAGATAGATAGATAGATATAAGATAGATAGATAGATGTAGATGCAGTTCAAAGGAGCAGGCAGGTGGTGGAGCTTGACTATAGGCTTGGAGCACAATAATTGCACAAAGAGGAAGTGGGGGGGGGCTAGGACATCGAATTTGGCAGAACAGGGTGGAGCCAAACAAGAAATTGAATCAGAAGCAGGAAACAAGGGCAAGTCATGCATATAAAGGGCTGGATAGCTCAACAGGTAGAGCCACCACCTGGAGTACAGGAGCTCCTGGGTTTGAGTCCTGAAACACATCACAGAGCATGCACACAACTATTTCCATAGAAGTCAATATGTCAACTCCTGTTTATTTTTTCTGTGGTCCATAAGACTGCTGTAAAGAAAAAAAAGTGTTAGACTATGACTATGCTTAGTGGCCAGTGTAAAAACTGCAAGATTTTAGCATTTTATAATATATATAAACAGGGGAAATAAAACAAAATCCACCAAAAATGTAAAATAAAAATGTTTAATACGAAAACTTGATTTAAATAATAGATAATTTTCTAATAACACACTCCCTTTAAAGGGATTATTTAGTCTGAATAACCCCTGTCCTGTCAAACATGATTGGCTAATTGATTAATAGGAGATCCTACAACTGGTACCACCCACAGCATTGCTATCACCAATCAGATCATTTCACAGCTGACCAACCTTTTCACTGTACCCATATATAAAGAGTTATCTCCTTTCCATCCATCAGAAGTTACCCTGGGGAAAAATATTGACCACCCACCCATAGTATAGAGTGTCGTACCTAGGCATTAAACAGTAGTGTCCTATCGACTCCCATCTATACATGGAGACTATATAATGGCTTGGGAATAATATATTTTCTGTTTGTCAGATTTCAATTAAAGGGCTATCAGTTTTTGACAGCTGGAAGCAATCTTTTTACACACAGTGACTATTGCTACTTGCGGTTTGAGTTAATTAGAGTGCACGTCAAATCCTAGCATGTAAACCCACCCTAAGCTGTTAGACTTTAATTGACTGAATTGGAGTTATAAAATCTAACTTTCGATGTAGCCCTTGGAAGAATTCAGTGGCTGAATTCATACATGGCAACAAGAGGGATGAAGCCACAAACACTTTGAGAACAATTGACTCTTTGAGCCTTTGAACAAACTGCCTAAACTAAGTTTTATAGAATGTATTGATACTGAAGGAAACTAGTTTGATATTTTCCGCCATGTTGAATTTACCTTGCTGAAGGCATGTGCTGCTGTGACTAAAGCTTACACCACAGGCAGCAGAAATAGCATTGTGTACCGAGCAATCTGTGCTTTTAGCTAATATGTGTAATGTATAGAAAGCTGTGACACAGCTTGACACTCTTCACTGCAGTAACTGACTTAAGGTATTGCCTAGAGCACTTCAGATCCTCCGAGCTATCCCAGTAGACTGACTCTTCTCTGCCGGTGACATCATAAGGTTATGAAGCTATGCTTAGAAGCACAATAGATTTTTCTAGACGTGTATGCATTGTGATATATATATATATATAGATTAAGGCATTATAGCCCATGTATATAATTTAATATAATGCGTTTTACGTCAGAGAAGCACAGAACATTGCTCATATAATTCTGAAATACGCATTTTTCCTATTTCCATAATGGTATTATTTGAAAGGTGGCCTTCCCATATTTTATTGCAGTTTTCTCCTTGGCTGTACTCTTCAGCGTCGAAATTCATTTTAACACCTAAAAGAAATAGTTTGCATTTGTACTGCCCATGGTGTATATTTTTGTCAAGTAGGAGACTATACCCGTGTTACAGTATTTGCTCTCTATCAACTAATTGATTTCAATGACAGCTGCACCTGAAATTACAAGCGCCGGTCACTACAAAGTATTTGCGGCAAAGACAGCAGGCGTCCGCTCAGCTGATCATCGGGGATTCCAAGCGACGGACCCCAGCCGATCAACTATTGATGACTCATCCTGAGGTTAGGGCATCCGTAGTATTTTGCCTGGAAAACCCCTTTAACCCTTTGCAATCCAATTTTGGATTCAGGGTTTCCTAGGAGGCTCTCTCTTTCTGCCATTATACAATGGCGCCATCTGCTGGATAAAGCCAGTACTGCGGTATGTGACATGCTGGAGAGGCCCCCGACAACAGAGCGTCCAGTAATCTACAGTAAGAATACCCTGCTGGACGTCTTCTGACGTAGGAGCTGTACAGCCTTCAATCAGAATGTCTTTAGATGTCAGACAGTGGATTGGAAAGGGTTAAGACTGTACACATCTTCAGAGCTACTGCGGCTAATCTCCAGTGGTTGGAGCTTCACCATTCTCACGTTGCCATACAACTCAACGGTTCCGCCGGCTCTTGGTATGTACGTCAAGCGGAAATCAGATGACCTCCACAGCCAATGAGAGGCTTCAGCATCAATGTCTTCGACTCCTGGCATCATGGCACTAAGCAGGTGACTGCTGCGGCCTCTGATTGACTGCAGTGGTCACCTGACTTCTACCGGATATACGTAGCAGGAGCCAAAGGTGCTCAGCTGAAGAGATGCAAGTATCGCCTCTTTTGTTCTTTCTTGCGATGGCCATCTATTGCAAAAAATTAAAAGTGGGAAACCCCTTTAAAGGTTATGTTGACCACTGAACATACAGACACACTCGATAAGCATCCCATCTATTCAAGCGGTAACATACACAATACCAACTCCACGAGGTCGCTGCCATAAAAACTGTTGATAATCTTGTACAAGTGTCACAGGCAGCGCTGGTGATTACCATTGCATTGACATACATTCAGCCCGCCTGAGCGAATACACATATAATCTATCCCAGATGTTCTTCATGAGATGATTTCCACGCTTAAATCTGTGATACTGTAATTCTCCTCCCGTGTTAACGTCTGTCGCTAATTAATGAAAGATGAAAACACACTAACGGGTAACAAAAGGTAGATTTACATGGGTGAACAATTCCATTGTCTAGTGAAACCTTGCTCTTCTCTTTGGATCTGCTGCCTGAAATGGAGCATATAACAAATGAAAGTAGGTCAACCACTATTTTTATACCATGTAACATAAATGTGTGTGTGTTTCAACTGTTCCGTTAAGTCTCAGCATTTGGCGTTGGGTTAGAGATCTTCAGCTACAGTGTAGCTCTAGTGCATTAATCAGCACATTCACAGAAGAGGGCCAAGGGGCTTTTTGTTGCTGCTTTTTGTATAGGAATGATCTATTCAGGCCTGTTCAATGGATTGTTCAGGATTAGAAAAACATGGCTGCTTTCTTCTAGAAACAGCTCCACAGCTGTCCGAGGGTCGAGTCTAGTATTGCCGATCACCTCTGTTAACAAGCTACGGATAGATGTGGCATGGTTTTTGAAACAATGCAGCAATGTTTTTCTAATCCTCTACAACTTTTTTAAAGGGAATGTATCATCGGAATATGATATATTTTTAAATGTTTCTTTGTGTTAATTTTTATTTTTTCAGTGATTCTATGTGCATTTTAAAAATTCCCCCAAACATTTGAAATCTTGCAGTTTTCACGCTGACCGCTAAGCCTAATAATAGAATGTGACTTCTTGTTCTGTAGAAATCACTTCTCAGCAGTCATTTCATTATCATCACAGGCAGGATTACAATGAAAGGTAATAAATAAATAACACTAAACCCACCATTCACATTAGTTGATGGTCACAGCACACCGCCTTGCCCTTCCTGTACAATGACCTCTATACAGGTCACAGAGCATGACCACAATATTCTCTTATTGAACGTCATCTCCAACGTACTGCTTCCTATGGTTCATGTGTCTGCAGTACAGAATAGCGAGTGGCTATTATTAGGCTTAGTGGCCAGAATGAAAACTGCAGGATATTAGTTCTTTTTTTACATATATAGTGACATGGAAGAATTTAAGAAAATCATCAAAAATTTAAAAAAATATGTCTAACATAAAAGTTTGATTTGAATAATTGGTTATTTTCTGATGACACATCCCCTTTTCGCTGGCCATACATGTAAGAGTTGAAGAGATTCTGTCATCACTTTTTATCCCCATAAACTATATTATAGGACTCAAAGGTGAAGGAATGGGGAAGCTCATGAAGCTACTTATTATACTTACTGGTTCCCCTTTTTCAGCACTGTGTCCCCCGAGAAATCAGCACACACACATAGCGTGACTCTTTACAAGGCCCTATGTACATGCTCTCCCATTCATCCCTATGGAAGAGTGCATGCACACAACCTTGTAAAGAGTTGCACTCTCTGTGTTCACTGATTTCTTGGGGGCACAGTGGTGAAATGGGGAAACCAGTGGCATAACTATAGGGGATGCAGTTGCACCCGGGCCCAGGAGCCTTAAGGGGCCCATAAGGCCTCTCTTCTCCATATAGGGAGCCCAGTACTATGAATAAAGCATTATATGTGGGGGCCTGTTACAGGTTTGCATCAGGGCCCAGGAGCTTCAAGTTATGCCTCTGGGGGAACCATGCACACAACCTTGTGAAGAGTCTTGCTCTGTGTGCGCTCTGATTTTTCGGGGGCACAGTGCTGAAACGGGGGAACCAGTATGTATAATAAGAAGCTTCCTGCTACCTCAAGTTTGAGTCCCATAATGTAGTTTATAGGGATAAAAGAGGCGCTATAAAATGACCGTCAAAATGACAAAAACGTTACATCTGACATCTTTCCCAGGTCTATAGTTATCTTTAAAGTTGACTGATGCCCGGCCTTTTTTTTTTTCATTTTTCTTTAAAAGATTTAAGTATGTACATTTATCACTTTAATTTATATACAGTACATGGCATAGACTATCTGAAACAGGCAACATATTAGCAATGCAATAGTTAAAGGCTATGCCCACTTTTGCAAGCATTTCATTGTTGCAAAAATATCTAATAAAAGATTTTTGAAAAATTCCTGATTGATAAAGATGACACACAGATCTCCATTGTTACGGACTACAAGCAGATCCGGTAGTTTGATCCTGCAGTCCTGTGTCATCCCACTGTCATACAGGCAGCGGGTTAGTACAAAGGTCAGATGAAAGTACGTATTGTGGAATTCTGGTTCTTTAATGTGTAAGCAAAGGTTCACTATTAACCCCCAAATGGGTGAATTTGGAATGGGAATCCCTTGCAGGTTTCTTAAGATTTCAAGACAAGCACAATGTCTTTAAATTATACGGCTCGGTTGCCAAGGGAATCTATTTCTCTCAACAAAGCACTTAGTATATAAACTTGTCAAATCTTATCCCCTGCTGGTATTAAGCTTGAAAGTCGATGGATTAATAGTAATATTATCTATAATCAAATAATATGCAAAGGATTGCGATTTGTAAACTCCGAAGGCACAAAGATTAGACAAATGAATGAAGGAATTGTGGGACATAAATGGAGCTTGGAGAGACGTTAAAGAGAACCCGTTACCTGGCTAGGGCGCCATAAACTAAATTTTGGTGCTGTTAGGGCAGAGGACAGTATTTTTCATACTCACCCACTTTCTGGTTCCCATGTGCGCACTCTCCCATAGACTTGTAAAGGAGAGCATGCACGGGACACTGAAAATAGTCAGATTTTCAGCTAGCATGCAGACAGGAACCAGGAAGCAGGTGAGCATGAAAAAACCTTATCCGAGCAGCAGTAATAGTACATCACAGATCGGTTCTGGCTGTATATTTTAGGTGACACCCCACTCTAATGTTTGGAATCAAAGATAACATTGATGCCAACTGTTTAACTCTTTATATGTTGACTACAGTATCAAAGAGAGAGGTGCTTCCTCTGACACTTTGTCAGTCCCTGGATTGCAAGGTGCCGATAGGTTGCTATGTCAACCTATGGCTTCAACAATGATTCCCGGGTCTGTCATGTATGGATGCAAAGCCCAATAGACTGCCTGTTAGTGTTACACTGACAAGTATAATACACTGCAATGCATAAGTATTGTAGTGCATTATATCACCTATCAGGAAACTGGAAGTTTTAATTCCCTAGCAAAACCTATAAAAGGTAAAAAAAAAAAAAGAAGATGCAAAAAAGGTTTTAGAAAAATATTTTTAAAAAGCACAAAAAAAAGCCATCTTCCCAATAAAAATTGCTTTAGTCTTGGGAAAAGAAATATTAAAAAAAAAGACATAATTTGTATCGCTGTTGTTATAATGACCCATATGATAAAATATGAACATAACTTATCCCACGTGTTAATATTGTAAAACATTTTACCAAAATTGTTGTCTCTTGTTCATACCATTCCCTCTAATTTTAAATTTAACCATACATTGTACTCCAAAGTGGTACTATTAAAAATATAAATCGTCCTGCAAAAAATGAGCCCTCCCATTGGTACTTTGACAAACAAATAAAAAAGTTATGGCTTTCAAAATGCTTAAATAAGCAAAAAAAAAAATCACTGCATCATTAAGTACCAAGCTGGGCAATAACAGGGTAAGTGAAGCTGATTGGCCAATTAACAGAACAAAAAGGTGCTAAAACTTTAGAATATTTAAGTAAAATGCTACCAAAAATTATAAAAAACAAAAAACATCACAGAGAAAATTATTGTATAACAGCCACTTTTCACTTGCCTACCTATATTAGAATTACAATTGCCTACCTATATTAGAATTCTGAAATATCTCCCAATCCTGTAATGGGTCTTGTTAAATATCAACCTTGTTCCTTATCTGGTATAATGGCTTAGCAGGCAATGCGATTCTGTCTGCCAAAAAGTGGAAAATTGATGGACTAACGAATAGTTGATACCGAGAGATGGCTTTTACCAGCACAACAATTCTATTGGAATCAATGGGACAATGATGGAAGCATTTTATGTTTTCCTGTAAAACTTGCAGAATAGGATAACATACAGGCAATTCTTACAGTCATTTTCTGGTTTAACCCCATCTGGTGGTTGAAAGGCCAGTTACCTAAATAATTTTTGCTGCATTTTTATTTCATAATATATAGGCCTATTTTTAATAAGACCTTTGGGAGACATCCATACTGTCCCTTTATTTATTTTACACTTTTCCATTATAACTGGGCATCCATACGACGCACTGGTTAAAGGGGGAAACATCCCCATGTAGTGATAATAGACACCTTTGAGGAACACTTTTTTTACTTTAATGCATGTATTTTGGGCTGACAGTAATTTTTGTAAGGTTTAATTAAAAGGTTTTGCAGCATTTGTCTTCTGCAGCTTTTACATGTCACTGTACATAGAAACTGCAGTATTCTCATTGAAAATCTGTTAGTGAGGCTGGACTGACAGCTTGTCTTTCAGTCTTTAACTTTTCTTTCCTGCACATTCTTATCAGCTAATTTATGAGCACAACAAATATAAACTGTGTTAGGGCTCAGTCAGACGAGCGTATATTTGTGCGCATCTGTGCTGCAAAAAAAAATGCACTGCACAGACGTGCAAAATTCACGTGACCGAAGCTCTGTGCCCATTGCTTTCAATGGGGCTGGTGCTACAGCCGCCAGCCCCATTGAAAGCAATGGGATGCAGGCAACTTCCCTCAGTGATTTTCAGGGAAGGGCTTGAAATATAAACCCTTCCCTGGAAATCATCCCTAGCTGGTGTAACAAAAACAAAAATATATATATATATCCATCACCTGTCCACCACTGCCAGGGCTCCAGTGCTTCTTATCGCTTGGTCCCTGACACTGTTCTGAAGCTCTTTGAGCAGGTGGGGATGATAAAGCCCCCGCCTCCTGAAAGCGCTGGTCTGATTGGCTTAGCACTCAGCCAGTCACAGGCAGCGCTCAGCTATTAATTGAATTCAATGAATGACTGAGCGCTAGATCTTTTTTGAAATTAATAGGTTAAAATAATGGAGAAATTATTCAAATTCCATAAAAACAATCTTTGCATTTTTGAAACCCTTTCATACTTAATGCAGCCCTCCATTGGCATGCTAATCTGTAGATAAGCTGTGTGAAACCACACATAAAAGGGCTAATCTTCACATCCTTTGATATATGATAACCTGTTTGATATTACTGGAATAATTGAATTTAGGAGTTATCTTAGCATTGTAATTTATATTAATTGCTAATCATACAGCAAATGCTGTAGACCGGCATATCCTGACTTGCATTTAAACGCTCATGAACTGTCATGGCAACGGACTGCACATCTTTTAGAATTAGGTGACATAGTAAAGGAATTATTAGGTTTCTGCATGACAGCTACCTGTTTGACATTGAAGTCATAGTGTGGAGTGAAGGAGGGGCTGCAGCCGACCAGAAGGCTCAACGCACCATCCACTGTGTAGTGGACCTATATGGAAGTTCTGATCTGCTTCATTCCCTACGATGGGAGAGAGATGCAACACCATACCTTGCCATTACTGGTACACAGTGGATGGTATTTTGAGTCTTCTGCACTTAAGCTAATTGGCGGAGGTGCAAGATGTCTCACGCCTGCCAAACTGCTATTTATGATTTATCGTGAGGATAGGTCATACTAGTGTTTATACTAAACGCTTTGGTAAGTCCACCGACAAGCAGAAGAAAGTTACCAATCATCTGTAAGTACATTCACAGATTCTTGCAAGATTGCAGGTCATAGGAAATTGACATCACATGTACATGTCAGTGCCCTTTGAGCCTAAATCTTGTAAGAGTCTGTGAACATATACAAAGATGATTGGTAGCATTCACTGGTTTATTACAAATCTAAAATGAATTTTATGTACCATATCTCCAAAAAAAAGTTGAAGTGACCCCTTCTTTATATTGTGGCGATTGCACCCCAGTAGCGCCGATCCCTCTAGCAACGCTGACAATGTTGACAACATATTTTTTTTCACAAGCTAGGGAGGATTTTCAGGGAAGGGCTTACATTTAAAGCCCTTCCCCAAAAATCACTAAAGGGGGTGCCGGAATCCCATTGCTTTCAATGGGGCCCTGGCAGCCCCATTGAAAGCAATGGGCACGCAGCTTTGTTCACGCACTTTTTTTGCACATCCGTGCAGCGCTGTTTTGCACGCACGTACGCGCCTGCAAAACAACGCTCGTGTGAATGAGGCCTAAATGTAGATGCCATTGCCTTTCTCTAATATGTACTCTTCTAGGCCTTTTGGATGTATCTGGTTAGGACTGGATCCACATAACAAGAGTTTTTTCTACATCCAAAATGACCTGAGGGATCGGAGCTGCTGGGGTGCAATTACCACAATATAAAGAAGTGTCACTTTAACTTTTATTTGAAAACATGGTACATAAAATTCATTTTAGATTTGTAATAAATCAGCAGCAGTGGCAGCTCCATTGAAAGCAATAGGAGAACATTGCGTTCTTTGCCACAGCTGTCACGGCTGTGACAGCTGTGGCAGGGGATTCTTTCGTCCCCACTGTCACAGTGTTCAGTGATGAGGGAACTCCCCACGGGGAATATTTACACGCAGTACGGACGTATGCGGTGCATACATGTCCTATCTTTTGCAGGTGTGCGAATTTGCACGCCTGTAAAACACACCCATGTGAACACACCATAGGAAAACAATGGTTCTAATAGACGTGGGGTTTTGTGCGCATATGTGCGCAACACAAATACACGCTCGTCTGACTGAGGCCTAACTGATACATTGCAGTAGCCATTAGCAACATGGTGGCTCTTTGATTAGCATTCTAGTAATTGGGTTCCAGGTTACAATCTTATTAGGGCAAGATTTGCATAAAATGTATATGCTCTCCTTATTCTTGTATGGGTTTTCTTCAGGATGTCCGGTTCCCTTACACGTTTCACAACATATTCATACATTACCTAGCTTTATAAGTAAATGGCCCAAATGTGATATGGAAATATTAATTTTCGAGTCCATATTCGAGACAGAAACTGATGTGACTGATTATAATTTGGTTACAGAGCTGTTACCACAAACAGTTTGCAGGAGGTTCTACCAATAAAGCCCACCGATTTCAGCTTCTTCAATTTGAACTTGAGTTGCCCAAACTGGAAAGACCCTCTAATAGTCGGTGAATTACCTAGTATGCAGTATATGTCTAGCGAGAAAATTAGTTTCAACATATTCTAAAAATATCTTCCAATATAAAAGTACTTTTACAAGAGTCTTAACACAGCGGTGAGTCAGTGGATAAAATTGAGGTTCCTCACCTGGTTTTCGTATTTTCGGTTCTGTGTGCATTAAGTAGAATAGACTATTCTACAAAATAGTTTTTGGTATGATGAGCTGAACTTGCTGACACCAGTGACTCCTGTGTAGTGTATTTTTTATCTCACAAAGCAAACCTTGGCATTTATCTGTGTCACTGTTTCTTGAGAAAGCTGCTGATGGAGGTGCTCAGCACTGATAGCGAATGAAGGTTACAAAAACTGATTTCAAATGATGGCCAGGCATTTTCTATAAATATGTGTATGGTCCTGCTTTCTCGGTTAACCCCATAGCATAGTTTTTGCCAGTGTCTAGAGAGTTTCCTCCTAAAACTGTTAAAAACTGTGTAAATATATTTCTGATTGTACTACTGTATATAAGAATCTATATATGAGCCAATGTCTTGAACAGCATTAGCAGTCCATATTGACCCGTATAGTGCTAATAGAAGTGGCGTAAATGCTGGAAGATGCGACTAGAGGAGAGCGAGCGTACTCGCTAAGGCAAACTATTCAAGTGAGTAGTGCCTTATGCGAGTACCTGCCCGTTCGTGTCAAAAGATTCGGGTGCCGGCGGGGGAGAGCAGTGAGTTGCGGGAGTGAGCAGGGGAAGCGGGGGGGAGAGAATGAGAGAGAGATCTCCCCCCTGTTCCTCCCCGCTCTCCCCTGCCGCTCCCCGCCCCCCGCCTGCACCCGAATCTTTTTAGACGAGCGGGCAGGTACTTGCATAAGGCACTACTCGCTCGAGTAGTTTGCCTTAGCGAGTATGCTCGCTCATCTCTAATGCTCACCCATGTAGAGATGTCAGATGTGGTAAGTATAAAATGGCATTCCTTTTGACAGGACACAGCCAACCATGGTTGGTGCGTTTCATGCCCAGACTGGGAGCTTTGTCTGGTCGCTATAAAATACACAAAATAAGCCCACTTAAATAGCAATAAGACACCAAGCTATTAGGAATCACCATTTGACCGTCACCTGGCCATAAGTTGCGAGCCAACCCTAGCTCTATTCTGATTGTACTATTTGTTGGATATTTCCAAAGAAATACATTCTGTGATTGTTAACATAAGAGAACCATTAAAAACATAAATAGATTAATAAAACCATTATAAGTCATAGTTAAATTAGTGTGGGTAAAAATGTCTAAGAGTAAATAAATTCTGTTTTACAATAGTTTTAAAAAAGTGCTAAAGATAAATAAAAATTTTAAGCAAAATTAATTAATAAAAGAAAAATGATCACTGGAATGATAATACATACCTACACAGAAAATAGGAACAGTGCAGCATTACGATGATTCTTCCTATTCTGTGTGTTTATGGTAATGCGGACACCTAACCACTTGGTGGAATGGTCTTCTTGCTACTTAAGTGTGCTTTGTTTTGTGTACTTAATAGTTACCTGGCAAAGTGAGTGGGCACAAAACACATTGACCGTGTTGGCTGTGTCCTGTTCAACTAAATGCAGTGTTATACTTACCATATCTGCCATCTTTACATCACTAGTAGAGATGAGCGAGCGTACTCACTAAAGCAAACTATTCAAGCGAGTAGTGCCTTATTCGAGTACCTGCCCGCTCGTCTCAAAAGATTTGGGTGCCAGCGGGGAGAGCGGGGAGGAACATGGGGGAGGGATCTCTCACTCTCTCTCCCCACCGCTCCTCCCTGCTCACTCCCGCAACTCACCGCTCCCCCCCCCCCCCGCACCCGAATCTTTAGAGATGAGCGGGCAGGTACTCGCATAAAGCACTACTCGCTGGAGTAGTTTGCCTTAGTGAGTACACTCGCTCATCTCTAATCACTAGCATTTACTTCTCTTCAATTAGCTCTATAACAGATCCAATTGGTAGCATTGGCATCACTAGGGCAGCAGCAGAACTCTACTTTACTCAAAGCTCTCACAAGCTTTGTTCCTTGACGAACACAACAAAAGTGAGCGTAATACCTTCTGAGGTTCTCTAGCAAGCACCCCTCTGATCTTTTCTTCCACAACATATTGACCTGTGAGATATGGTGTCTTTGTGATGGTTCTAGTGGAGAATACTTGTGTAATACAACAAATTGTTATGGTTATCTAACTCTATTGCATACTGATTGTCAGACCAAAATACATGCATTTAAGTTAAAAAACAAAATTTGCCCCCAAAGCTGTCCATAGCCTTTAAGATAACTTTTCACTGAAAGTAATCACACCTAAGTTAAATTTTCCTCCTCTTCTCGTAGGGCTGTACATGATAGATTTGGCCACTCTCGGTCTTTTGTTTCCCCATATGAAGGTCAGCATTTGGTTTTGAAGGTCTTTAATCAAGCTCTTTGAAATCCGATTGGGGATCGTGGGCAATTTATACAAGACCTTCAGAAGAAGCATCATTTTGTTGAGAACTATTCCTCCCAACCAGGAAAATTCCACTTTGTCGTAATTTTGTATATCTGCATGTAATTCATTGGTTAGTGTGGCTATATTATTATTTGCTATGTTTGAGGCCGGAAGGGATATTTCCATACCTAGCCATTCAATACCTCTTGCTTTCCATGCGAATGGAAATTCCCTTTTTATCTCGTTCTGTGTTTTAGATGGGATATTAATGGCTAGGATTTGTGATTTGGACGGGTTTACTTTGTAATATGAGACTGCTCCGAATTCCGTAAGTAGTTGGGATGCCGCCCTTAGGGACTCCACTGGGGAAGATACCATCAACACTGCGTCGGAAACCGGAACTTTTGAAGAGAGGTTCTAGTACCATTAGAAGGCCTGTTCCCTGTGTTCTTCAGAGAGAGACACAAAGATCTATCTATCTATCTATCTATCTATCTATCTATCATTTCCCCATATATATTACTACTTACTATAAATCATAATATATTATAGAATTATTCACTATGCCAGGACTATACAAAGTTACGGACAAGCAGTTTGTAAGCAAATTAAAGAGCAATGGAGTGGGTTGATGTTTAGTCTAAGGAATAAATGAAGCAAGATGTGAAGATTCAGCAAATTAGAAAAGAGGAACTTATAATGAGTATTTGTCCTTCTTGCGACTGTCCTGGGGCTTATTAATACATATTGGTCTGGCATTTTGCGTGGCTTTCCTTTTTTTTTTCTTCATTGGCTTAAAGGAGATGTCCCGAGGCAGCAAGTGGGTCTATACACTTCTGCATGGCCATAATAATGCACTTTGTAATGTACATTGTGCATTAATTATGAGCCATGCAGAAGTTATCAAAAGTTTTATACTTACCTGCTCCGTTGCTGGCGTCCTCGTCTCCATGGTGCCGACTAATTTTCGCCCTCCGATGGCCAAATTAGCCGCGCTTGCGCAGTCCGGGTCTTCTGCAGTCTTCTATGGGGCTCCGTGTAGCTCCGTGTAGCTCCGCCCCGTCACGTGCCGATTCCAGCCAATCAGGAGGCTGGAATCGGCAATGGACCGCACAGAAGAGCTGCGGTCCACGGAGGAAGAGGCCATCTTCAGCGGTGAGTAGAGAAGTCACCGGAGCGCGGGGATTAAGGTAAGCGCTCCGGTGAGCTTTCTTTACCTCCCTGCATCGGGGTTGTCTCGCGCCGAACGGGGGGGGGGTTGAAAAAAAAAAAAACCCGTTTCGGCGCGGGACAACCCCTTTAAGGCATTTTGTGATTTCAAGGGATATCAGTATAAATGGTTCTACATAAATGAACATACAACTCCAAACAATAATGAGATTTTTTTTTCTAATCTGTAAGATTTGTTAAACCAATATCTCTAATTAGATTAAGGACTCAAGTCTTGGGGATTGAGTTGAATGCATCTTTTGCTACTAGATGCAATTAAGTTAATGTATTATAAACTGTTCTATAGCTTATTAAAGAGTGTCAGTCACCTACATACAGTGAACATGGACATTTTGTAAAATTCGCTATTTACATATACACTGCATGGGCACTCTGTTAAAGACATGGGCCCTCTCACGATTCCCTGTATGGAAATTAGGCATATGACCCCAGAGTATAGAATGAAATCAAGTGAGCATGTTTTCCATGGATCAGTTTCTGTTTGAATCTATATTCAAATGATAAAATTAATCGATTTGAGCCACTTTGAACAAGGCCTGCTCATTGATGGTAGACTAACCGGGCCAGGGATTCAATGCCAAACTTGTGGGCTTTCTCCTGCAATGATATCGAAACTATGCATAGAATAGTGTGATCGAGGAAAAACATCCACAAAAATTGGATCCTGTGGATGTAAAAACAACTCATGGATGAAGGGGTCAAAGGAGGATGAAGGGGTCAAAGGAGGATGTCAAGTATGATATTGAGAAAACGGCAGTGCAGTCAAGTAAACCGCAACTGAATATAATGCTAATGTTCCAACTAATATGTCTGAATGTACTCCATCGTTCGTTAGCACGGATGAGTTGTAATAGCAGACAACCAGTTCTAGTGTTAGTGGTGTCTAAGATAAATGGAAAGACAAGACTCCGGTGTGCAACAAAGCACACAAATCGGATCACTTAGCAGTTGAAAGTAGAGATGAGCGAGTATACTCGCTAAAGGCAATTAATCAAGCGAGCATTGCCCTTAGCGAGTAGCTGCCCGCTCGAGACTGAAGGTTCGGGTGCCGGTGCGGGGGAGCGGTGAGTAGCGGCAGGAGGGAGTGGAGGGGAGAGAGGGAGAGAGAGATCTCCCCTCCATTCCTCCCCGCTCTCCCCCGCAGCTCCCTGCCCGCCGCTGGCAACCGAACCTTCAGTCTCGAGCGGGCAGGTACTCGCTAAAGGCAATGCTCGCTCGAGCAATTGCCTTTAGCGAGTATACTCGCTCATCTCTAGTTGAAAGACATCTCCTGGTCAGGTGAATCCAGATTTCTGTTGCACTGTGCTGATAGGAGATAAGAATTTGGCACAAGAAGCATGAATTGATGAACCCCTCCTGTTCAAAGCTTGTCAGTACCTCCATCTAATTTTCAGCAACTTCAAGAAGCTTCCTGTCCACAGGGGCCGATATTCCTGCAGAATGATCTCAACACCTAATGGGATCTATATCACAACAAATTGCTGTGGTTCTGGAGGTCAAAGGTGGTCCAACACTTTACTACATGAGGGTCCCTAATAAAATGGCTTTTGCATATTCCCATGTGATATGATCATGCTTGCATTAATTGCCTCTTTATATTGCTAGAGTCACCAGACATAGAGGAGTCCCAGTAGCCTTTGACCCCAAAAAAGGTTTTTATAATCTGGTATAGGATTAGTTCAGAACGATAGAGTTCACCTCTCAGATCTCCCCTATACAGCAATTTCTAAAAGGAACTTCTTAGCAGTGATGCCAAATTATAGATATTTAGTAATTTATGATATAAAAAATATTCAGGTCATAAGATGTTTAAAGGGGTATTATCGGTATGGTTCCAGATTGCAACATGAACTCCTGCCCTTCAATGGCAGCCACATTTGAGTGCAGTCTTCCCTGTTGCAAGAAAGATGCTCGTTCTTCTGATAGGTGAAAGTGCCAAAGTAGGACTTACACTTATCAGGCATGTGTGGCATGTCCTGTAGTACCTAGGATGAGAACTTCCCTTTGATATTGTTTTGTCTATTTTCTATTTAGGCCAGTTTGACATGAGTGTATTAGAAGGGCATTTATTTCCCTTCTAAGTGTCCTGACCCAAGTGCAGGTCTAGTGACCCAAACTCATAGCGCCACAGATCCCTATGATACTTTGAGTTCAGCTTAGTAGACCTGCACTCGGGCCAGGACAATCCATCTGTTTTACATAAACTAACAAGAAATTGGGTAGCACACACTTGATGAGAATTTCTTTATGCAGAAACATGGTTTAGGTTCCTGTGGTGGCTCTGGTCCCCCTTGCACACATCCTGCTGTTGTTCACTTCTTTCTGACAAGCTCCTCCCACCTTGGACTCTCTGGTCACAGCTTTACATGATATTCTTGTATTAGCCTCGATAAAGGGCCTTTGGCCAAAACATTGCTCTCATTGCTGGCACCTAGAGTTGTTAAAATAAAGCACCTTTCCGCATAATGAAATTTTCATCAAGTGCGTGCTACCCAATATCTTGCTACTCTATGGATACAATGAGCCAATAACGGTGCGGCTCTTACTTTAGCACCTTAATATTTCACCAAACAGGAAGCGCTACTATTTGGGTTTTGAGCTGATTTGCCAATATTACAGGAACCTAAATGCAACCGTAATACGTTCGTGCCAAACTGACCTTGAAGACAAAGGATGGTTTAGCGCTTTGAATAGCCTTGAATGCTCCCTACTTATATAAACTGAAGGAAGAAGATGTACATTGTGCTCATAAAGTGACTCTGCTTTTTGACAGGCATTTCCCTTTAAGTAAATTTCTTGCATAGAAAATTTGTTATTTCCATTTTATACTTCCAGAAGAGCAAATCAAGGAAACGCTCTGAGTCATTCCCAAGTTTTCAGCTCGCTAAATTGCATCCTTGCATGTCTTGGAACGTACACTAAGAAGTTTGCTATTGAAACTATTTCATGTGGAAGGATTGCTAAGTAAATCCACTAAATGTCTATTCATCACACTAAGATAGGAAATTAGCCAAGTGGAAAATGTGGAAATCTAGGCAGCGTTCTATAGAGGGAAACGTTTTTGTCCCCTATAGCTGCCAAATGGAAACGCAAAGCCTAACCCTGGAAGGCATTTATGTTCAGTTGAGTACACAAGAAGAGAGGGCCTCACTGGTCTGAAATCATCAATTTCCGCATTATGGTGGGTGTGCATCTCAGCAATCCCCCTGTTTAATTCAACAGTTAATATATCATTTGTTTAGTCGCTTGTTTATTTGCACAGTTTGGGGATTTGCTTTGCTTTAAAGAGGACACAACACACTTTATGGTTAGCTTGTATATATTACATACAGTATAATGAGACGTCTTTGGCAGTTTTTTTACAGAGCTTGCCAGACATGCAGTGTTAATGAATAGGAATTTATGAATTCCGATTTATATCTTGCATTGGCTATTAGCACTAGCTGCAGTTAGGTAGGTTTTAGACTGCATATACATAGTATACTATCATAGAAGGGTAGAGTTGGAAGGGACCTCCAGGGTCATCGGGTCCAACCCCCTGCTCAGTACAGGATCACTAAATCATCCCAGACAGATGTTTGTCCAGTATTAAGCTGAAAAAAAATCTATATCCATCTACTTCAGCCTATTATTACCCCCCATCCCCAATGTTGATCCAGGGGAAGGCAAAAAAACCCAATGAGATAGAAGCCGATTTTCCTCATTTAAGGGAAAAATTGCTTCCTGACTCCAAGTCTGGTAATTGGAATAATCCCTGGCGTAGTAGTTTGTTAACTTGTTTCCTGCCACTGAAGTGCATTGTATGTAGAGGAAGTGAATTGATGACATATTTTTTATGTCCTTTGAGTCATTTACAAGTATAGGCCCCATTGTGCCCCTGAGCAAATACTAAGGCCCCACTGTGCCCGACAATAAAATAAAATCATTTACTTCCATCACTGAGTGGGTTCCCCTAGGCTCAGTGGGCCCCAGCACCTGTTCACGTTTGTCAGGTACGGACAGGAGCCCAGATCTAGAGCTTAGGTTCTCAACTTGTGGTATATGTACACCAGGCAGAATTATTGTATCTAGGGGCTACTTTTATTGTCTTCATACTGTGCTTTACCGTGTAGCTAAACTCTTAGAAAACTTCTCACATAGTGACATGTCTGATGTTTTGATCAAGGGGGACCTGGGTGCTCAGACCGCCCACTAATTGCTAAAATGAAGGAACAAAACTGCTTTTCTGAGAACTGTGCATTTTCAGCTTTGCTCAGAGCGATATACAGGCTCAACAGAGAGTCTATAAGTCTGTGCATCATTTGCTGATCTTAAGTGAAGAGCAGCTTCTGCCCTTTCATTTTAGTGATTGTTTGGGTTCTCAGTATCGACCAAAACCTCTGACAGGTCACTATGACATGTCTAACGTTTCCTGAAAGTTTAGTTACCCTTCAAATGTCTAGCACAGTGTATGATCATACCTTTGGAGATACTAAAATGAAATTTATTTGAGTAGGGTGTATTTGGCTTTGAAACTGTTACATCCATGCACGGCTTATCCTACGTGGCCTACACGGGTGTAAATATAATGTCCTAACTGGACGGATATACATAATATACTAGCGTGGATAAAACAAAATATATATAACAAAACCAAAAGTGGGGAAAAAAGGGAAATCTGATCCTTACCTATTAATGGGAGAGAGCCTTGCCTTTAAGCAGGGTATTCACCCTGATGAGGGCGATCCCTCATCAGAAACCTGGGGTGATTCTGACTTTCCCTAGTGGTAACAGGAAATGTAGCAAAGGGTGAATAGAATAAAAAAAAACACAAATGCACAGTAAAGGATAAATCCACACCCCAGATAAAGTAATCACCAGACAAACTTATCTTGACTAATATGCAAGACAGGATCAAGATCCGTGGAATGGACCAAAAACTACTTCAAGCAGAGGGTCTTCCAACAGGAATCAGACAAAAGTCAAACAGGCGTTGGGCAAAAGTCAGAAAGAAGTCAGACAGGTTTACAAAAAAGAGCTCAGGCAGCAAGTGAGACCATACCAACTGAGGCTGAAGTATAATTTGCACCCTCAAAGAGAAGGGGCCAGAACAAATACACACAGAATAATGGTGATAAGTTGGCTGAGCCACCTCCCAGCCAACCCATCCACCCATAAAGAGCAGGAGATGTGTTGGTGCCCAGTGCTAGAATGACACTGAGTATCACCAACATGAAGACTAAGTAGGCTGGCCCTGGCGGTGTAACATCACCCTAGACCTAATGCCTCACATTGTGGCCAGCGTGTTGACAGAAACATTGAGATATACTGTTCAAGAGCAAGAGACTCAACTCTGGCTAAGAGCTGAGAGTCTTTTATGAAGATGTTTTTTCTGAGCCAGAAAAAACTTTCAATGGTCCAATTAGCTATTGATGAATTGTACTCCATTTACTATGGACACCTCCTCTGTTTGTTTCATAAGGAACAAAACGTTATTGCTTTATCCTTATACAGCATGTACCTCTATGTGTTTCATAAATCACTCATTAGTCTGTGAACTTTTCGCCATACACCATCATCTGAGCTGCAGCAGGTGTTGTGCTTTATGTCATTCATTTCTACATCCTGTCCTTAAGTCATCTCGGTTTAATGAATACTATCGCCATTGTGTGTGTATAAAAAACAGCAAGCGGCTATGATCTTCTAGATGTTACGATACACTTCAAGGACAATGTTTTCAGTGTGCTCATAATGGAAGCTTAATTGGTACTGATACATTCCACAAATCATGATTGCATTTAGAAGACAAGCATTCTGTCTGTCTTGTTAGAGTTTATTATAACCTCATAAACCCGTAAGTAGATTCACTCAGCACCCTGCAGGATCCAGGCAGCTCATATGTCCCATATTTCATTTTTTCACAGGACTAATGACCAGTTGGTGGCATTTCTCTCAAGATACAGAGATATGAACTTCTTGAAGTCACATGGAAGAGACAATGCAAGGTAATTGGAAATCACGCCATGATGTTTTACTCTGCAAATCTGGTAATATAATATTGGATCCTTAAAAATCAGGAAAGGGCACAAGGTCCTATATAACAGCTTCTTTTTACCGCTCCAGTGGTCCAACTCCATATATTTACACCTAAGGAGATACAATGGATTATATTAACAAGTATAGACATGTTGTCTTACTAATGCATGTTTATAAGAACTTCATTATCAACTGTCAAGAACTCAAAAGCTTAGGTGAACGTACTTTACAGTCCTCTTATTTGGGCAGTACAGGAGAAGAGTGACAACTGCAAAGGGTATTTTCAGATATTAGTTCAAAATATTTTACAAAGTTGCACCATGAGGGTGCGTTCACACGAACGTATATCGGGGGGGAGGATGGAAGAGCCAGGGCCAGGAACTGAGGCTCCCGCCCCCTCTCTGCCTCCTCTCCGCCCCTCTGCACTATTTGCAATGAGAGGAGGCGGGACAGGGGTGGGGCTAAAGTCCTTGAATTAGCCCCGCCCCCATCCCGGCTCTCCCCATTGCAAATAGTGCAGAGGGGCGGAGAGGAGGCAGAGAGGGGGCAGGAGCCTCAGTTCTTGGCCCTGGCTCTTCTATCCTCCCCCCCTGCACCCGAGGACAACGTATATCGGCTCGGCGTGAAAACCGAGCCGATATACGTTCGTGTGAACGCACCCTAAAGGAGTTTTCTGACCTGCACTGGTAATTGCAGGTCAGGTTCCATTAGAATCAATGACAGCTGGACATGCAATTTCCAGTGCTGGCCACTAAACAAGAGTTGGAAAAATTCTGAAGATAGGTCATCCATAAAAAATAGCCTTAAATCCCCTTTAGGTTGGCCATACACATTAGATGTAGATCAGTCAAAGGCACTGGTTTTGCAGGTCCAGCCAATCATCAAATTTATATGGGGACCTCCCGAGTCTCCCTACTGCAGATGTTGGGGGAAATAAGTATCAGGTACTTGGATTTCAACTGCCTAATCATTTTGTTTTCTGATAATTAAGCTACTGCCATAGGTGTCTGGCAGCGGCTAAAGGTTCACTGTACAATTGTAAAATAGAAAAATCTAATATACTGTAAAGTTATTTAAAAATGGTCTTCCCATGCATTTTAGATATTTTGCCCTGGCTGTGCTCTTCCTTGAAATGAATGGAGACACAAGAATAGGTGGTTGCTGTAGGTGCTATGGCATATGTGGTATGTTACGTGAATTCGTTCAAAAATTAGAGTACTACGAAAATCATAGGTCTCCTAGACCATTTTTCCATTGTTTCTGTGTTCTGTTTGACATATGTGATGGGAAGCCATAACGTCAAACAGATCCATGGGTCCCCATTCATTGGTAGAGGCTCTTTTGGTCTCCACGAGGACCGCACTCACCTGAGATTCTTTTTTCTGTATGGAGTAGCATATAATACTTCTCAAATTTAGGCCAACTCCACATGCGCATATGACGAACACATTTATTTGCCTGTAATATGTACAAGTGTAGTGGCCCACCCAAAATAAACAAGAGCTGAGGAGGATGTAGGTGGCAGGGAGATTGGATTGGAAAGGGTTAATGTACTTGTTTGAAAGAGACCTTATAGGCACTACAGGAGGTTCTGAGTTCTTTTTCCGTGGTCAACGTTATATATAAAGTCATATACAGATGATATCACAGCACTCCCTTCCTGTTTTCAACTTATGTCTTTAAAGTGACCTTCCAATTTTGGGACAATGTTCTGTTCAGGAATAGAGGAGGAGGATGTGTATTACCCATAGTTGTTCTTTTCTGCTGATTCCAAGACCCATTTTTGCCTGTCAAAAATGGCTGCAGAAGGTTTTTATCTACTGCACACTGATCACTGCTCTCTGATTGGAAAGTGCTGATCATGTGAGCAACTCTGGCCAATCAGAGAGCAGATATAGTGCATTGTGATGTATACCATAATTGTATTTTCCATTTTGCGACCTTTCATACTATTCATTTACTATTCTAACAAATGGTAGAATTTTTGTTCTATTCTCCAAAGAGCACTCTAAGATCACACTTGCTATAAAAATAAAGCACATGTTAGAAACTACCTTATCCTTTGAAAAGAACATAGAGACACTGAAGAGCAGCTTTCTAAATATTTTACAGCAAAGAGATAAAAGAAAAAAAACATAAAGGTGAAAATGGTCCTTCATCTCAGCAGGATCAACATGATTTCTTGAAGACATGGGATGCATTAAGAGAAATTGCATACATGAGTTAACTGTGGTAGACAACTTGTTCTAGATCTTTTTTTTTCCAGTTCTCTTGTACCCTCCCAGGTCATTAAAACCTTCATAAAATCCCCCTAGCCTTCCGCATTTACAAGGTGAAACACTTCTGATCGTAATGGTACCTGAGATGGAGAGAATTATAGCAGGTCTATATGTTATTTTTCATAGCAGGTGTAATTTTTATGTGTTTGCTAAGAATCAAATGGACTCCTTGGAAAAAATAAAACTCTTTTACTTTCCATGTTTATTATAATGACTGCCAGCATTGCAGAGCCTTACAAGTCCCCAGTTACCTACAATATAAGTACGCTTTAATGAGAAAAAAACAGTAAAACAAGATGCAACCAATATACCCAGCTGGGTAGCAACAGTAAATTAGATAGCCTCATATATAGCAATTGTGCTACTAGGAATAGACAAATCTGTTTGGGCATATAACTCCAGGTCATATCAATTGTAAATCCTGTATTGTATCCAGCATGCAATGAATTGCTGAAATATTTCAGATTTGCCAGTTTCTCAATAGATGAAGTATTTAATATTCACTAAAGGGAAATAACAATCTTACAGGCAGCAGCAACAAAAGAGCCAGTTTCAGTTACATTAGATACACTGAATGGCCACTTTGACTTTGAACGACTTTTAGCAACTTTTTACTATTTCATACACTGCCAACATTGTGGGCTTTTCTTGGGCAACAGTATAGAGACTATGTGATTGAGGGAAAACATCCAGTGAAAGAAGGGGGATGTCAAGAATTGTTCTTCTGATGAACAGGCAGTGCACAGTTAAGCAGATTGCAGTTGACTACAACACTGGTGCTCCAACTAACATGTCCAAATGCACAACTCGTCGTTCCTTAGCACAGATGAGCTAAAACCAGTTGTATTGCCATTGCTGTCTAAAGGCTTTGATACATGAGTGTGTAACGCAATACGCTCGCTCCTGTGTACCCCGCCCCTGTGAATGAGTGTATTTTGTGCTCATGCCTCTGCAAATATGGAGCGTAGGCTGGTGGAGGTTGAGTAATTGTGTCAGGGTTGTTTTCCGGGCATACCTTGGGTCCTCCAATACCTGTGCATGGAGGCCATGACAAATTGCTGTGGCTCTGAAGGCCAAAGTAGGTCCAGTGTGTTATCAGATGGGTGTCTCTAAGAAAGGAGCCAGTGTATATTAATTTGTTAGCATGCATTCATACATTCTGTGGGCGTTCGGAATTAACCTGATTGTCTTAGGTGGCACATTTCAAAGAACTTGTGATGCTCTGGAGAAATCTTGGAGATGGGAGTTGGAGGTTCAGATTAAAGGCGAATTTAGTGTAAGGTTATTAGCAGAGCGCAAAGCATGGATAGGGTGGTAGACAGAGATGAGGGAGGAGATATAGGGTGGTGTAATGTTGTTGGGAGTCCAGAGTTTAAATTATATTCTATACTTGATGTGCATCAGTGTAGAGACTGGTCCAGGGTGGAGGAATCAGTGTAGTGACTGGCACAGGGTGAAGGCATCTGTGTAGTGACTAGCACAGGGTGGAGGCATCAGTGTAGTGACTGGCACAGGGTGGAGGCATCAGTGTAGTGACTAGCACAGGGTGGAGGCATCAGTGTAGTGACTGGCACAGGGGGAGTCATCAGTGTAGTGACTGGCACATGGTGGAGGCATCAGTGTAGTGACTGGTCCAGGGGGGAGGCATCAGTGTAGTGACTGGCACATGGTGGAGGCATCAGTGTAGTGACTGGCACAGGGTGGAGGCATCAGTGTATGACTGGTCCAGGGGGGAGGCATCAGTGTAGTGACTATCACAGGGTGGAGACATCAGTGTAGTGACTGGCACAGGGTGGAGGCCTCAGTGTAGTGACTGGCACAGGGTGGAGGCATCAGTGTAGTGGCTAGATAAAAAGATGAACCTGGCTGCAGCATTCAGGATGGATTGGAGAGGGGAGAGTTTAGTGAGGGGAAGACCAGTCAGTAGTGAGTTGCAGTAATCAGGCTGACAATGGTTCAGGTCAACAATAAGAGATTTTGATGTCTCCACAGTGAGGAATGGCGGATTTGGGAGATGTTTTGCAGGTGGCATGAGCAAGCAATTTACTGTATATGGGGAGTAAAGGAAAGATGGGAGTCAAATATGACCCCAAGACAGCGGGCGTTACAACCATATGTCATTAGTATTTCATCAGCTTTCGCCTCCTTATTTAACATCATTAGTTTTATTTTATGCTGGGCAAATTGATTCATGCTTGTTTAATAGAAAATAAGACCGATATGGAGGCAAAACTTGAGAAAAAATAGTTTGTGTTGTGTTTTGAAAAAAAAGCTGAAAAAAATATGGCTATGCGAATAGATGCATAAATTTACATTAACTTTGTATTACAGTCCACAAAACATGGACCAAATACAGATGTGATATACGCTTATCTGAAAGTGGCCTTAATAAAGAGATGGGAGTTGCTGGTTCCTGGTTAAAGTGTAACTTCTACTTGGAACACCGTTTTTCCCGAATGAAGAAAGAATTGTTAGTTTACTCTTATACTATAATTCTTCCCCTTGTACTACAGATTGTCCAGTACATGTTCTAGTAGTCTAGAGTTCTAATCGGCTCCAGGCTACCATAAACGTTACATTTCTTTATTCGGACGGGGGAAAGGAAACCTAGAACTGTTGAAATCATTCAGCTGAGACGTCAGTTTGGTCTAATCTGCTAATTATAATGCCTTAGGGAATTATGGTATAAGAAATTCCGTATACACTGATGAAGACTATAGATGCAAGGTGGAGCGATGCTTTAAAAGAGTCAATGCGAGGAGATGATAAGAATATTAGTTCTGCAATCAATGCAGTTTAGATCTAGTACGCAGTGTGAATAAGACACAAGATATCAAAGCCACACTTAATTGTGATCTATGCTGAAGCTGTAGTAACCATTACATAATCAATTACGACATGGGGAAATGATGTAAAGCATATAATTTATGAGGATGAAAATCTCATTAGGAGCGTTAAAGTAGTCTAGTGGTAACAAAGACTTCAATAGAGATCCTGAAAGAGCTGACCATGTAATAGTGTTTGTGGTCACTACTGACCGTGCAGAATATGACAGCGTTTGTTTCTGTGATTCCACTATAAAGACGTCTAGATTTATGCAAACTGCAGAGAGACTGGCTTGAAATGCAAATGATCTTTATAAAGTGTAACCGAGTAATAGCTCGATCATTCTGCACTGTAAATGTATGGCTTTCTGTTTATAACCTCCATTATACTATATAAAGTGTTCTGAGCAGAATAGGTCATCTATAACTGATGGGTCGGAGTCTGTTGTTCGGGAACCCCGCTGATTGGCTTTGTAATGGGGGTCCAGTATGTTTTTTCTTTTATGTTCAGCATGTAATGCCCTTGTACTAATGTACATTGTATTTGTTGATTTGTCTTCAAGATATGTCCAGTAGATGCATGGTGACACTGGCGGCTTTCGCGGGAGGATATTGATAGGACTTCAGATATAAAAAGGCTATATAGACATTGGTTACACGACAAGCTTTCTTCCCTAGACAGGGCAACGGAACAGGACACTGCAGTCATAACCCAGTTCCTGGGTATCTGGCAGGGAAACCTCTCTCTCCTCTTCCATTCTTCACAACATGAGGGTTGAAGGTACCCTCATGTGGCCGGTACCCTCACTCCACACCCAACCGTTGAAGAAAATGGAACTCCTTCCCTCTCCTCTTGCACTCACAAGATGAATTGTTACATTTCCATACATATCCCAGACATACATTCACAGGCATTACCTCTTGCATGCTGTAGCTGTGCAATACACATAACTGGTGACAAGACAATTTGCACAGTGCATCCAGGCTGAAGACATGACATATACAGCAGTTATGGACAATTATGGAGGGGTCAGATATATGTACTTTGGGCCACCACATAGTCACAAAATTGACATAGGGATAAGTAATAAATGTCTGATTAGTAGGGTCTCACCCCAGTCATAAGAACGGAGTCACTTGTGATTGGTGTCACTCACTGCACCACATAAGGAAAAGGAGCTTGAATAGAGCGGTGGCCGTAACCGAGTGCCATAGAGTTGATTAAATGATCCATTCAAGCTCCTCTTTACTGCACCTGCTAGAGAAAAGGGGACATAGGATCCCTGTTCTAATGATCAGTGGGGGTCCCCCACCAATCAGACATTTATCACCTATCCGGTGAATTGGTGATAAATTCTAGGAATACCCCTATAAAACAGCAAATCTGGAAAGCCAGTTTGACCAATAGGCACTAATGTCAGGCAGATTATGCATCAGTTCTTGAGTCATATTGATCTGCTTATCTCCATTCAGAACCAATGACAGGTACATATAGAAATAGTATGAACTTACTTGCTTTACAGTAAACATCAGGCACTTTAGAAATCATTTGTAGTCTTCTTTTTCCTGGATTAGTCCCATGTTGAGTAAACATCACCTTGCTGTTCTATACTTGGAGTTAGCACATTACAGCGGACAGGATGAAAGCCTCGGCTGCTATATAACAGAGCTTTTCCTTTTTACGGAACATCTGCATTTATTGTAAATATGAAATTATATGTAATTAAGTTTAATTATGACTAGAATGGTTCCAGAGTGTATAATATTTAATGCATTATCTGTATTTAAAAGTCAGTCCAATTAGTGCTATTTTCTTCTCTGCTAGGTGTTGTATCACTGTGTACAGTAAGAGGCAACATTTCCATCATGTGTTAAAGGGCACTCAGGCCTGATATTGATGTGGCATTAGGTTAATCATTGTGTAATGAAAAGTCATGCTACTTTGTAATCTACCTTGCTAAATATTTACAGGAAGATTTCTTGCTCTCAGTGAATAGAACCAATAGTGGAAATGTATTAGTAATGTCCTAATATGCTTCATTTTATGTGCTGGGTAAATTTATCAAAATACACACATGCCCTAAAATGGTGCACAGCGTTAATAAATTTGACCTATTTTACAATTCCTCTTAAATTCTACAAGACCAGATATTTTTCTTTATTCTTTTAATTTTTTTATTCCCACCTTCTAAAGTCTCAAACGCCCTAAGGACGGCCAAATCGAGGATCCACTACTCCCTACTGATCCTCCACGATCTCTCTGCAGCATTTAACACTGTTGACCATGACCTCCTCCTCGCTATGCTGCACTCCATTGGCCTAAAGGACACTGCTCTCTCCTGGTTCTCCTCCTACCTCTCTGACCGCTCATTCAGCGTCTCCTTTGCTGGCTCTACCTCCTCTCTCCTCCCCGATGTAGCTATGTCTGGGCTTTTTTTTGCAGGACAAGTTACATTTTTAATGGTACTATTTAATATTCCATATAATGTGCTGAAAGACCTTGTAAAAAATTAAGTGGGGGGAAATAAAATTCTGGGTTACAAGCATTTTTTTGATCACTGTTTATTAAATTTATTTGGGAGCAAGGATAACAAAAAAACTGCAATTTTGGCATTCTGTACTTTTTTTTATGCTGTTGAAACGAGATAACTATTCTGATATTTTAAAAGTTCAGACGTCTACGAGTATGGCATTATGAAAATGTGGGTTTTTTAAATGGTTTCGATTTTTTAAGGGAAAAGGGTTTTTTTAACTTGTAATATTTTAAAAAAATTTTTTTTACTATTTAAACTTTTTTTTGTCATTTTTGTTTAGTCCCTACAGGAGACATGCACTTGCGATCATTTGATTGATTGCATCATATACTGCAGTACCTCAGTACTGCAGTATATACAAATTTTTTTAATGTTATCTATGCATCCACACATGGTAGCCCTGGTAGCCTTTACTAGGCTCCAAGACATTATCCTAGCCTATTAGCACGCCACAATTGTGTTGGAGGGAGTGCCGATGGGGTGCCTGAGGGCCTCCTACTGTTTGACTGTTTAGATGCCGCAATCAGAGCTAGCTGAAAGACAGCTGATACTGCCTGGTATGGAGCAGGCTCTGCTGCTGAGCCTACTCCGTAACTATTCATGACTGCACAATGTAAATTTACATATTGCAATTGTGAAGTGGTTAAGGACCTTTATATGGGCCGATGATCAGGAATGAACGCTTCTCCAACTGCCTGTTCACCCGATCATTACCTTAGGTGAAGGTATGAGAGATCAGTTGACAAACAAGTAAATCGCACCTATATGCGGCACCAAAAAGCATCATTTTCAGCAGCATATCCCCAAACATATTCCTCCGTGTAAACAGGTGATGTGCTGCCAACAACGCTGAAAGTGTTTGCGGGACGAATGATCATATTATTGATCTTTGGCCCTCAAAAAGTTTGCATGTGTGAGGGCCAATTAAGCGAGTAGCCAATATCATAAATGTCATCTGGCTTAAACTGAGCCAGGTAAAAATACCCATGGCCTTCTCCTTTTTTTCTAGACACTAATTTGCCATATGCCATGTAATATTTGATTTTTGTCACAGTTTCCAGCAGAATTCTGCTACGTTTTGCTTAGTACTTTTCCTACATCCAAAGATGGAAAACCTATCTTGATCTTGCCCTACTCACACAGCTGAGGTTTTCTCACAAACATACCGGTCTAGACAATCCTCTGTGAGCTGAAAACAGCAGCAGCACAAATCTATCTCCTTCATATGGGTAAAAATATCGATTTATATTCTGACATGTAGGCATATCACTTAGGCTTCCTCCACGCAGTCAGCTTGCAGTGTTTTTTTGCCCATGGAAAGGTATATTTAAAAAAGCCAGCAATTATTTTACCTGGTCCATGCACCTTTATAGAGGCATTTTTGGTGGCATTTTTTTAACCCTTTCCAATCCACTGTCTGACGTCTGAAGACATTCTGTTTGAAGGCTGTACAGCTCCGATGTCGGAAGACGTCCGGCAGAGTATTCTTACTGTATATTACTGGCCGCTCTGTTGTCGAGGGCCTCTTCGTCATGTCACATACTGCAGTACTGGCTCTACCCAGCAGATGGTGCCATTGTATAATGGCAGAAAGAGAAAGCCCCCTAGGAAACCCTGAATCCAAAATTGGATGACAAAGGGTTAAGGATATGCCACACCCCATTTTCAGGAAAGTAGAGCAGGGTGGCATACTGAACAACAAGTCCCAAAATGTTTGCACAAGCAGTGCTTACACAAAGTTATTCAATTTGTTTACACCAAAAATGAATAATAAATCTCCCCGTGTGTTTCATAGTTCCCCAATGACCTATAACTCACATCTGAATACAAAAAATGTCAGAATCAAACCCCCAAATATACATAAAAAAGTAGCTAAAAGAAAAACACATTTTAACATAAACTGAGTTTATTGGTTACATGGAGCCATTATAAATGTACATAGTTAAGAGAATATATCATCCAGCTTTACGACCCAATCCACAGATTTGCCAGCCTATAGAATACAATGGCCGAATCAATTTTCCACTTTTTCACTTTGTTTCAACAAAAGGGAACCACAAACAGGTCAGATTGATTTATCCAAATTTATCGAAACTGGCCTTGCTATCCACAACAACCAATTACAGCATGGCTTTCATTTTTCCACAGCACGTTAAGAAATGAAAGCTGAGCTCTGATTGGTTGTAATGGGCAACAAGGACAATTTTCCCACTAGCCAGTTTTGATAAATAAGGCCTAATGTGCCCGAATGGAGTTATAAAAATACATTTATTGCTCATCTCCATTTACGACCATCACCTTCTGAATGGCTATAGATGACAAATAGGACATTTCTTTTTATTTGTCTCCATTTCTCTTCTGATTCTCTCCATGGTGTGAATCCTTCTGTACCATTCCTTCTAGAAACATCCTTTGCAATTGTAAAGTAGTACTGCAAATTGATATCAATGTTACACAGTGGCGAAATATGCCGAGCACAGACGCTGCTTATTATAAAGCCCCAGATGCTTTAATAACAGCTGAGGGGTAAACACCGCGGTGTCTGCATCACATCACATCAAATGCAGAGTCACACTTCACACAGAACAGTATGGAGGTGACACGTATTTGGTGGAGAGCAATTAACATCGTAGCAAGTGGCCCTGCATATCCCACTCCTTTTCATGGTCCTGACTGCATTTATGGGACATTAAATCTGACACAACCTCATTGCTCGTTAATTATAGCTCCATTAACCCATGCAGTGCAGCCCTTGCCTGTAAGAATGTTATATTTCTTCTTACTAGAGCCTTTTAGGTAAAAATAAGAGAGGAGATATAGGGGGACTAGGACTTATGAAAAGTAAATCAGTAGGAAATAGAGATGAGCAAGTATACTCGCTAAGGGCAATTGCTCGATCGAGCATTGCCCTTAGCGAGTACCTGCCCGCTCGGGAGCAAAGATTTGGCTGCTGGCGGTGGGCAGGGAGCTGCGGGGGAGATCGGGGAGGAACGGAGGGGAGGTCTCTCTCTCCCTCTCTCCCGCCGCTACCCCCTGCTGACTGCCGCAACTCACCTGTCACCCGCGCCGGCATCCGAACCTTTTCTCCTGAGCGGGGAGATACTCGCTAAGGGCAATGCTCGATCGAGCAATAGTCCTTAGCGAGTATGCTCGCCCATCTCTAGTAGGAAACCAAGGACGATACCCTTAGTAACCAGAACCTTGCCCAATCTCTACTGTATGAACGAGATAGTCTTCCTAGTTTCTGTAGATAATACCACGGCTCAATTATTTTCATATTTTTGAGAATTTTTGTCTTTTTTCAGAGATGTATTCTACAGCATACTGCATATGTATAGATGTTTCTAAGGACCTGTTTGTCAAGTCTTCCATCTCAAGGTTCTGTCACAGTTTTCTTTCTGGATCGCCGAAACCCAGTAAGGCCTTCGCTTCAGCAGGATTCTATTTGTTTCTGTCAGAGTATAATGTAGCGCCAGAACCTTGCTGTAACAAAGACCTTATTAGTCTCTGTTTCAGCAATGAAAACTTATGGTTCCGTCCAGGTTTCCGTCTTGATGCCATTTTTGGGCAGCCAATGTAATGGAGTCCCAGTGGTTTAACACTCTGCACTAGTTCATAATGTTTTATTTAAGTGGTGTGCCTCCAGGTGCCAGGGGAAAGAACAGAAAAGTGCAGGGATGGAAAGAGTGCCTCGGCGTAGACGAAGAATGGAAGGTCCAGTTTTTATAAAAAGGAAGGTGGCCTATGGGAGTGTTTATATGCAGGGTATATTGCTATGGTGTACCCAGCAGGAAGAGGGATGGAGAGGAAAAGCGACTTCATGGCCTGTTAGCTGTACTAGCCTGAGACTCTTATTGAGTGTCCTTCGATGGAATAATCAGGTGGGGTGCTGCTTCCATTCTCCTTCTGCTCCTGAGCCTTAGTTTCTGGAAGAGAAGAATAAGACTTTGGTTATCTGTAATTAGAAGTTGCTTTTTAACCCTCTCCAATCCACTGTCTGGCATCTAAAGACATTATGATTTAGGGGCTGTACAGCTCCGATGTTGGAAGACGCCCGTCGTGGGTTCTCTTACTGTATATTGCCAGCCTCTCTGCTGTCGGAGCCTATCCAACGTGTCACCTCATGCAGTACTGGCTTTAGCCAGCATATAGCGCATTGTATAATGACAGAAAGAGTAAGCCCCCATAGGAAAACCAGGATACAAATTGGATTGGAAAGGGTTAATAAAGTTTATTGTTTGAGCAAGAAAGCATGTCATCCTTCCATTCCATCATGAACTCACTCCACCCCACAAGACCTATGACAGAGCCTTCGCTCAAAGGTTCCCGATACCGGTGATGCTTCTGCCTTATGTCCTGGGATCTCCCCTACTCCGAGTTGATGGACGAGCCTAGTGGAGGACTCCTATCCTCTAAAGTCCACCACACCAGAGCTATGCACATGCTCTGATTGTACAGAGGTTTGCACAGTTAGGCATACCATAACAAACTTCAATTCAGGACAGAGGGCCCCATAGTAAAAAAAAAAGAGTCTCCTATCCTGGTGCTATTTTACACCCTAATAAGTAACCTCCATTCCAAATTAGTAGAACCCAGTGCTTGTTTATTTCTTCCTATTTCCATTGGTGACCTACTTTTGCAGTCTTCAGTCTCAAATGTCTTATTAATATATGCACACATATATATATATATATATATATATATATATATATATATATATATATATATATATATGTCAAGTCTAGATTGAAATGCACTGGGATTTTGCTCCTATATAGAAAAATATGAAGAGGGGAAAATATTAGGATGTAAGTTATGGACTGGTGTAAATTTATTCCAATTTCTTTTGAAAATTACAGTAAATCTGTGGGGGCACAGAAAGTGTTAAGAGCAGGATAAAATCAAAAAGTCGCTAAATTTGTACCTGTTTTACTCCAGAAAACTGTCGCAAAACATATGATTAATTCCCCCAAAGTATTTCCGACAGGCAGAAGTTCTCAGTATTACTCTTCCAGAATGTTGGAAACTCTCCTTTGATAACATAATTAAGTCCTTGCTTCTGTATTATACTGCTGGACCATCGATGATCTGAGGACAGAAAAATAGCTCATCTACAGTAAGACCTTTGCTTATGTACGGTCACCTTTAATCATGTGGGTTTTACTCTTCTTTATCCCAACCCATTTCAAAGTTTTCGTGGAGAAACACTATGGTAGTAATAAGCTCTGAAGGTTGTAGGCAAAAGTGTTGTAGTGTACCCAGTTCTTCCTACATTCTTGGCAGTCTTTGGTGAAGAAATTTTTATTTCGGTGCAGGATGGCAAGACTGAAGTGATATGATGATTGTGCTGAGAATTTGGCCATACATGGAGGGACATATGATCAGAAGCTTTGGAGAATCTCAGGCTGGTCACCCACTATAATCAATTAGATACCTGCTGCCCTCTTGTACTGCTGGATCATAGAAGGTCTTAGGACAGGCAGATGTCCACCTACTGTGAAACTTCTGTCCATGTATCCCTTGGTCTCCTGTCTTGTCTATTTTTGATGCTGGTGATTTCATCCTAAGAATCCCACAGATCCTACCAAATCATGAGACTTGTGTGTAGTGCGATACCTGCAAATATCACAAATTAAAACTGGAGAATAATCAGTCCATGACCCCACTCCACCATAGTGTGACCACTTTTAGAATGAAAAATATGCTTGAGGTGGGTCCTTGTTTAGTTTCTACATAGGAACGTAACATCTCTACGGCCTATGCCAGGAGAATATGTAATTGTGTGTTATTGATGAGGTTATTGATGTGGACTGAGAAGTTATCCTCTGAGAGATCTATATGTCATTACAATTAATTATCACGCATGCATTTCCCTCCATACTTCACCCTATGTCACTCCCAATGTACAAATTAGGGGCAAACTGTAAAGTCAGCATGTAATCAAACATGAAACTCATTAGCAGCATAGTAGCAGCAAGAGAATAGCAGATAACACTAATTTTTATTAATGGGCTATCCATTGAGGCTCTTTGTGTAATGCGGCCCAGCCCTTATAGACCATAATATAAAAAAATCATGTCAGGGGAGGGTTAGTATCAGGGGCGTAACTATAGAGGATGCAGGGGATGCGGTTGCACCCGGGCCCAGGAGCCTTTGGGGGGCCCGTAAGGCCTCCCTTCTCCATATAGGGAGCCCAGTACTATGAGTAAAGCATTATAGTTGGGGGCCCTGTTACAGGTTTTGCATTGGGGTCCAGGAGCCTCAAGTTACGCCTCTGGTTAGTATAATGTATTACCCTTCTCTTTTTGATGGACAAATTGCATACATTAAGCATCAGTTGTTGTACTGTTCTGTCTTAATAATACATACTGTTTCCGTTTAGCTGGGAATAGAGTCTAAGCCTATGTGTCACATCCACAGGGGGGTAGAGTACCACGCCCAGCAAAGACACATGCATACTTTCTATTAATGTCTGCCACACTTCAGCTGGTATTTCTCTCCATTCATCCTGCAAACATCTGATGAATTCTCTCAAAGAAGGTGCATTACCTATTGAAAATGGTGCGAGGAGCATTTTCATTGGACAGTTGAGCAATGGAAGAATGTTCTATGGTGTGATGAATCTTTCTACTTGTACCAGGGTGTGGTGGGTGCCTGCAGAACACCTTTTGCCTAAGTGAGTTATGCCAACAGTTAAGTATGGCAAAGGTTCTGTTATGCCCAGGCGTGCTTTAAATAACATGGTCTTGGTCCATAGTTTGCAGTTGCAAGAAGCTTGATCACGGAGGTGTACTTTGACATTCTAGACAATAATGTGCCGCCAACAATATGGCAATACACTGGGAATTGTCAGCAATACTTCCAACAAAACAATGCACCTTGTCACAAATCCAACTCTATTTTACATTGGTTTGAGGATATGGATGTTCCACATTTGGACTGCCCTGCAAACATTCCGGCCCTGAACATCTTTCAGACGAACTGGAACATTGGCTCAGGAAATATGAATACCATCCATTTATATGCAAGAACTTGCCAGACATTTGCAAGATGAATGGAAATATTAGCTGAAGTGTATCAGATGTTAGTAGAACATATGCCATGAAGAGTATCCAATGTCATTAGGGCCAAAGCAGCCCCACTAAGTATTAACATATGGAAATAAATACTACCTTTGTCTCTTGCTCAGGTGTCCCATTCCTTTTGGTAGGATAGTTTAAGTTTATGATATGTCTCTGAAAATTGAATCCCATTTATTTCAAGATGCAAGTATTGGTTATATGTTATTGATAAGAAGCAAGTCCCCATTTAAAAAGTTGACCATACATACACATTAGATCAATATCAGCCGATCCCACTGATTTCTATTGGACTGGACAGCCATCAATTGTGTATGGGTCATCCTGAATTTCCCCCAATGGCAGATGTTGGGGGAAGAAGTCTTGGACTGTTGGATTTCAACATCCCGAACCCTTTTGTTTTCAGGGGAGATAAGCCAGAATCACTCTACTCTCCCCATTCACAATCGTTCAAGCTGAATACACATCTGTTGAGGGATTGGGAAGGCAACTAGTTGGCTGACAGTTCTATAAAGTCTATGGTCAGCTTCAATAGTGTTCACATTGTAGACCTCATTTCTTTCATGGGCCAGTGCTTTGCAGCATGCTGGCTCATCAGCTTATCTGTGATATGCAATAAATTCAGAGCAGCGATTCCTACCAGAAAAGGGGACAAATGCAAACAGAAATTATAAGTAATTTCACTTTTCCCAGCGCTCATAGATAAGTACATATTATTATAATTGTAATTACCAGGCAGCAAGTCTAAAATTATCCATTATTGCCTGAGATTCTGCTGTTGGCATTAAAAGCTGCCTCGGCATCTCCCATTCTCCTCGCGAGGAACTGGGACTAAGATTGTACTGTATTTGCTTCGGTGCCAATGACAATTCTCGGGTAACAATTATGGGAAGGTTACGCTGCAGATGTGTTATTTTCCTGCCACTCAGACATTATTTTATTCCTAAATAACAATGTTAGGTACTTTTTGTTTATCGGTGCCGGGTTCTGTGATAATAGTAGTCAGCGCTGAGGATTTTTATATTCTCATTTCTCTTAGAAGGGAATATTTAGAGTGAAATTGAGCTACAATAGGATTATAGTAATATTGCCAAATGTAATGACGACGAAGGTTGCAATTCCATAAGCAATCCTACAGGTAATTTAATTTAACCTCCTCGATTATTAGTGTGGTTTGCAAGGTAGTAACTTGGGTGAACCTGATACTGTGGGATCGGCATATGTATGGTGGAGTGATACTATTTCAAATAGGTTTCTTTATACCATTAGGCCGCCTTCACATTGGCTGGAAATGCTGGCAGAATCGCTATGGAAATTCCGCAGCATTTCAAGTACAAGCCGCGTGGAGGGGAATTAAAAAAATGTCTTTCACGTGGTGTGGAAAATTTCTGCAAAAAAATTTGCAACGTTTTTTCAAAAATACTGTGGATTCTAAATCTATTTATGCTGCAAACTCATTGTGTGGATTTCCATGCTTGACATACAAGAGTTAAATCCCGCAGCAGATTTACAATTAAAAATGCGTCCAAATCTGCACCATTTAGGGCGGCCTCACACGGGCATAAGCGCATATACGTTCACTATTGCAAGGTGTATATGCGCTATGCAGGGCGCACGATTGCGAGCTATTGTGCCTGGATTGGCACATTTTACTGTAATTTTTATTGTGCTGCTGAGTCCGCTCACATTGGTGAGGTCCCAGCACCGCCATGTTTTAGTAGACGGGTCAGCTGACTCGATAAGCGGATCAGCCGACTTATAGGCGGATTAGCTGACTCAGTAGGCCAAGGTGGCATTGTTTAAATCTGCGAAATCACACACGTCCCAGCACTGTTTCATGCAGATGAGGGACTTAGGTGCACATTTGTGCCCAAAAATCAAGCATGTCGCATTTTTTTCCCCCGTGCAGGAAAAAAACACATGTTAAGGAACCCATTGAAGTCAATGGGTTCTATTTGCTGCGCATTGTGGGAGAAGATTTTATGGTCACAAATGCGTTTGTGTTAGGCGCCCTTAGGTGCAGATTTAACAATTGCGGATTTGGTGTGTATTTCCTGTGGGTTTCCCGCTGTGTAAAGCCTACAGTGAATACGCTATGTGTGAAGGTACCCTTAGGCCACCTCCACATAGAACACAATCACCGCGGGCGCTCCGCAGCTGTGCTGTAAATCCACGCTGGTCAAATCCACACCTAAATAGTGCGTATTTAGCCGCTTTTTCTTTATTGCAGATCTACTGCAGGATTTAACCCTTGTATGTCAAAGGTTGAATTCCACAGCATGAATACCTATGCTCCGGATCTAGACTCCATGCCATTTTTCAAAAACTTTGTTTGCACTGGAAAAGTTATGGAATTTCAGCAGCAAAATCCGTAGCAGAAATTCAGTAGCATTTCTGGACAGTGATGTATGGTGGGACTAAAAAAGTAGCTCACAGAGTTAAACCCATAAGGATTTTATATGTTTCAATCCATGTACGGTGTGCATGATGCCATATGGTACATACTTGTCCACAGTAGTGCCATGTGGTTTCCCAGGTGTTACTCTGTAGTGTCTGAGACTTTAAAGGGGTTTTCCGGGCACAAAATCGACATTATGAGAATGACGAAGTCTAGGTGGTACAACTAAGTAGCAGCAACTTTTGCCTTTTTTTTGCCGCTCTTGACTCACTTCTTTGTCCCGTGCAGCCGCTGATGTACAACTGTGTTTACTTGCATCACTTCCGCAGTAAACACAGCTGAAGACTTACCTACCACTCCCGACATGCATAGAGCTTGTGTACGGGGCAGCTCGGGGCATCCTCCCATCAGGCACTGCTCACAGGATGTTGGAGGCTATGGACAGGGGAGGAAGTCTTGGTACAACCCCTTTAACTGGAGCCCCTTTTGCTTAATCGCTCTTGCAGAAGTCATGAACATAGAGGTTCACTTACTTTCTCTCCTTGCAGTGTGGATGTTTACTCAATGTGCTCCATAAATAACATGAACGATACAACTATTCGTTTAGCTAGATTGTGCTTGTCCATAATTGGGACTTGCATAACAATCAGACCAACTTTTAGTACTTAATGCAGAAAATTACAGGAAATTCCAAAGAGTTCACTTACTTTTTCCTCCAACTGTACCACAAAAACTATATGTGTGATTCCAACCTGAATGGTCATTTTTTGTTTTAGTTGTAATCCAAAGCCAGTGGTGGATCCTAATGAGGAATTACTGTCATATCCAGTATTTTGGCTTACATTTTGTTGCTTCCCTTGTTATTACAGATTTATCAGAAAGCAAGGTCTGGACAGGTTGTTCCTGGAATGTGACACTCATATGTGGCGTCTTGGAGACAGGAAGATCCCAGAAGGCATTACTGTAGACGGAGGCTCAGACTGGTTTCTCTTGAATAGGAAATTTGTGGAATATGTGACATTTTCCAATGACGATCTGGTTACGAAGATGAAGCGGTTCTATTCCTACACGCTACTTCCAGCCGAGGTATGTTAAATATATACCTTGTTATATGAAACCATGGAGACTGACGATTAGTTCAAGAAGTCACTTTACATTGATCTAACGTGTGCATTTGAATGCACTTCTATAGGAAGACTTTGCCCGGTGAACCCAGTAGACTCGTCTTCATTAGCCTATATTAAGGGCAATATATCAGCCCGACATTTGTGTGCTAGGAGAATTATTAAATAGTTTAGAAATGCCAATAAACTAAATGACTTTTCATCAGCCTGATATCACATACATTAATTGTGCTCGTATTTTGTACATAAATCAATATACTATGCATCTTCCTGTCTATTCTAATTTATATATTGGCTTTTTACAGTGTATGAAGTATGATTCAGATATAACATTGACTCTTATGCTCCAGAACATTTCTATTCTCAGAATTAGACATTTTGTTTAATTGGAGAGCAAATTAACGTACTCTATGGGTGCTTTTACAAGGGGCAACCTGTCGGGCGTAGATGGCCATCAGGCCAACCCAGCGAAGATTGTTCTTGCGCTTTTACATAGGAACGATCATTGCTTAGTGAATGGAGGCAAAGCTGACCGGCGGTCGTTCTGGCTTGTCCGTCGCCGTTCACAATAGACAAGCAGTCAATCATTGATTGAATGTTGGCTATAACATTTCAGAGAGGGGGACTTGATGTTTTTCTAGAGGGGAAGGATATTACAGGATATAAATTTTAGGTGACCAGCAGGTTGTAGATCCGGGTATACAGGCAGGTAGGAACTATTAGGGGTTGATCCAGGGATTAGTCTGATTGCCATTAGGGAGTCGGGAAGGAATTTTGTCCCCCAAAAGGGCTAATTGGCTTCTGCCTCTTGGTTTTTTTTGCCTTCCTCTGGATCAACAACTTAGGAGGATAAACAGGCTGAACTAGATGGACATTGTCTTCATTCGGCCTTACATACTATGTCAATATGTTACAGTGCCCACTTTCTCGAGTTTGTCAGGGATCTCAGCATTAAGACCCCCACCGATCATGTTGCTGCCATGAATGTTTGCCTATTAAGATGTTCTGTGGCACATCTTACTAGAACACTGCTCAGAATATAGTATAATGTAAAATTAATAGTATAGCAGTATACTGTATGAGCGATCAAAGAATCACAAGCTCAAATGGGGACTAAAAACAAAGGAAAAAGAATTCAAATTAATTTTTTCAATTTTCGCAAAAAATATTAAAAGTAAAAAAAGCCATCACATCACAGAATTAAAAAAAAAATGGTAACAATGCATTAGTAAAATAACAACGTAGATTGAGGAAGGAGTTGTATGCTCCAAAATGCGTCTCCATGGTTCTAATAAACAGACCGATGGTATATAATTAGAGATGAGCGAGCATACTCGCTAAGGACAATTACTCGATCGAGCATTGCCCTTAGCGAGTACCTGCCCGCTCGGGAGCAAAGATTCAGCTGCCGGCGGTGGGCGGAGAGAGGCGGGGGAGAGCGAGGAGGAACGGAGGGGAGATCTCTCCTTCCCTCTCTCCCCCCTGCTCACTGCCGCAACTCACCGCTCACCCGCGCCGGCAGCCGAACCTTTTCTTCTGAGCAGGCAGGTACTCAATAAGAACAATGCTCGATCGAGTAATTGCCTTAGCGAGTATGCTCGCTCATCTCTATATATAATCCATTTTATTGGTGAGAATTTTTCACATCTTTATTGGGGAGCGCATTCTGAATTTTAGTTTTTGCCTATGGATCTACCGTGGCCTATCTATATAGGAGTGGCTAGCTATGGATGCCAGCTATGGAGTGTATTGTGTGTGATTTACTGTTGTGCCTTTAGCACAGCCACATAAAGTGAGCATAATTATCTATACTTTATATATCACTTTGTTGAGTTACTATCCAAGGAGGCGCTGTGCTCCTGTTGTTGTCTTTCAGGTCAATTTATTAAAATTATTAATTATTATTATGATTGCACAGAGTGAGGAAAACAATTGAACAGCAAGTCTTATGTATACCAAAACGATACAAATAAACTACAAGTCACCCCACAAAAAACAAGCCCTGTATCACTGAAAATTTAAAAAAGTTATGGGGGTCAAAAAAAGGCGAAACAAAGCAATATTGTTAATAGTTATTTTCTTCTTCTGTTAATTAATGTTCATCTAGATCGCAGACAATCATCTCAGTCTTCACAAAGCTGTAAAGGCCGTATTTTTGGATTGTGTGCTGTCTGTGTATTTGCACCCAAATTCTCGGCCTTAGACTCGTTAAATAGCTATGTGAACAGCTCTACAATTCTCCACTACAGCGGGAGGATCAGTAATTAAGGGTGTGAATATTTTCTCAGTGCGCAGTAGACTTTTTTACACCACATGCTCCTTTAAATCTAGGCCATTGCGCATCTCCCAGACTGCTGGTTGTCATAATTTGACTGGTTGAATTCAGCACACATGTTAAATAATCCATTTTAATTCCATTTCAGTTGCAATCACCTTTTCCTCTCAAATCCGATAACCTTTTCGTCCATTATCTTGCAGAGAATTTCTGTATCATTATGAAAGGACACAGGGCAATGGATAATTGGGAAGTTTTGCTGCGCTTCAGTGAAATTGCATGCCGTTATCATTTTAACCAACCAATTCAAGCATAAAACACATATTCACTGGGTTGTCACGTAGTATTAAACAATGTCAGGGGATTATTTGGAAGAGTACACTAGTGTTAATGCCATGCTATTTATTTATAGATCCTGATATTTCACCCCAAAACTGCTCTCCCTCTCTGATGTCCAATCTGATGCTTTCTTATCTTTTTAATTGGCTTTCTTTATTGTAGACTATATCAGAAACACAAATGATCAAATCGTACAGTGTACATCATGAATATTGTATTTATATACTGAGATATGACCTTCTGAAGCCAGAGCTGTAACTTGAGGCTCCTGGACCCTAATGCAAAACCTGTAACAGGGCCCCCAACTATAATGCTTTATTCATAGTACTGGGCTCCCTATATTGAGAAGAGAGGCCTTATGGGCCCCCTAAGGCTCCTGGGCCTGGGTGCAACTGCATCCCCTGCATCCCCTATAGTAACGCCAGTGCCTGAAGCTACAGGACCAAGACCTCACAGGAGATTTTGATTGCCAGCAGTTCTTTTCCATCAAGTATAGTGTTATCATTGAGAACTTATATTGATGTACATCACCATATACTAAGGTGACCAGATTTTTCCAGGCTCTGGGGTGTGGTCAGGGGCGGGGCTTATTGCAACATATGATTTTTACCTCCATCATTATAAAAAACAGGGCCCTTTCAAAAAACACAGGGAGCAAATTCCGCAGCATTTCCGCATCCAAAAAACAGTCAAAATCTGTACCAGTGGTGCGGATTTTGACTGGAAGTCAGCCATGTACCCACAGCTGATTTCATACTATGCAGCGCTTCCCCTCACCACCTCTGTAGGCCTCCTGGTATCAGTGCTCCCCGGCTTCTGTTTCCCAGTGGCCTGTAGTGGCCTCACCTGACCAGCGGTGTCGCACCTGACCAGGCCGCTGGGAGCCAGAAGTCGAGGGGAGCGCTGACAGCAGGAAGGCTTCGGAGGAGGTGAGGGGGAGCGCTGCATAGTATGAAATCAGCTGCGGGTATACAGCTGATTTCCAGTCAAAATCCGCACCAAGATTTTTTGCTGCAGACATTTGCTCCCTGTCTTTTTGAAAAGTGCTGTACTATAATGACGAAGGTAAAATACTAAAAGCGCTGTACTATAATGACGAAGGTAAAATCGTTCTGATGATTGCTGGGGGGTTACCAGTGATCGGTACCCCAGTGATATATAGGTAGCACCAATCCTGTGGATAGGTGATGAATATAATTAGTGGGAGAACCCCTTTAGGGTCCATCCACAGGGAACGTAGATATGCCACAAGTTTTGCTGCGAATTTGCCGTCGGGTTCGGCACTACTGTATTGTGAGTGGCGACATCTGTAGCCAAAATCAAGAAGTATAAATTGACTTGCTGTGGATTTGGAATGTGCATTGCTGGTCAATTTATGCTGCGGATTTATTTTTTTGCAGCGTATTCATGGGATTTTGTAAGATCTCATCTATTATGCTGCTATTGTAAATGCTGTGAATAGTTCACATGCAATTCTGCAGCGCTAGCGCCCCTTGTGGATGTATCCGTAATGACATTCCTTTCTTTCTCAAATGTTATTTGGGTTCATAGTAGTTGAAACTAGGACATAAGAGTTGTATTGGGAACGTGAAAGCCCTGTTAATACCTCGCCCTACACTTGTGCAAAGCTGAAAAGATTTGAAGTAAATGGCATAGAAGACCTAAAAGACTGTACAGTGCAGACAGAACATAATGTCTTAAAAAGCAATTCAGTCTGTAACATAGCAACATTATAAAGAACAGTCACTTCAGCATCAATTAAGTTAAACCATTTTATCTTCTTAAGTAGCCTGTATGAAACACTTTAAGAAGCAATTTCATGTTATGTTTGACCCTCTAGGATCGAGGCTATAACATCCATAGTAATCTTATTTTTATGTAAAGGCTTTTCAGCCTCCACACACTTTAATGAAAAAGAATAAGCCAGTGCCGTTTCTCTGATATTGGTGCCTGAGGCTTTAGAAATGGGATCAGGAGAGGAAAATAGGATGGCTTTTTTTGGGACTTTTCTTAATATACCAGAGACCTTTTCTTTTGCCCCTATTCATTACATCCACTTTACATTTTATAGAAACTGATAAGCAAGTGAAATCTCTCAGTTGTTCTGGTAATTGAGACATGTAATTGAAACATATTGATAACTTTCTATGCTTTATAAGTCATTATAAAGTGCGTGTATACTTTCATCTCCTTCCCCCATTGGTGGCAATAATGTCAACCATATCTACCTATTGTTAAAGAGTTAACTGCAGTTTACTAAAACTTTTGGCATGTCATAGTAAATGGCAATAGTTTTGATCAATGGGAGTCCCGATGCTGAGACCACCAATGATTGCTGAAATGAATGGGATGCAGCACCACCTGAATGCTTTGCCCTTTTGATTGTGTTCAGTTGTTTGTTACTTTTCGGCTGTTCTTAGAAGCTGAAGATGGGTTTATAGAAGTCTGTAGAAGACATCTATAGACTTCTATGAGCCTGTCTTCAGCTGCCGAGAAAAGCTGAAAAGTAATGAATAGTAATGAGCGAACGTTTGAAAAGTTTATTTCAGCCACTTTGCCGAACTTTAGCAAAAAGTTTGGCTTTGTCCGAATTAGTTTGAACTGAACCGAAAGTTCACCAAAACCCCTACTGTTAGTGTATAACACTGTGAATTAAAGCCTTGTATAATACTCTGAGAGTGTTGTGCAGAGTTTTTATGGACAGGACTCATGTTCAGTGAGCTGAACCAGTAGAACTCTGTTTCAGGTAGAACTTTGCTAAAAGCTTTGTTCAAGCTCATGCCGAACCAAACTTTTTAGCAGTTTGACCCGAAACAGGGTTCTACTGGTTCATTTTTTTCAACACTAGTAATCCATACAGTCAAAGGCGCACAGTGTTTGGGTGTGCTGCATCCCCTTTATTTTAGCGATCTAAGGGGTTTTCTGCACCCGGACCCCACCAATCAAAACTTTTAACATGGTTTTATAGCATGTCAAAAGTTTTACAAAAGTGCAGTTACTATTTCATTTTGTTAGTCAAAAATTCTGTATCCATGAATTTATAGAGATTGAAGCTGTAAATCCCTTGCTTGCCATCAGAAAGGCCATGTGACCCATGGACATGTTGTAAAAGGCCAAGGAAAATGCCTCCGCAATTGCCCAAGAACTGCAGCCTTTTTAAATGATTAATCATCTAGGGTGTCAGGAGATAAGGGCCATTTACACAGAGCGATGATCACTCAAAAATCCCTCAAGAGCGATTTTTTGAGTGATAATCGTTGCGTCTAAACACGTGGCCATCGTGCACTTTTCGTGCATTGCTCATTGATCGCTAAATTCAAGCCAGCCTAAAAATTATCATGCGGTCTTCTCAGGACTGCACGCTGAGTTCTCCGCAGGTTGTTCTGATAGCACCGTTTGCTCAACATTTGTGCAGAATACTGGTGTACAACACTGTCTAAGACCCATAAAAGCCCTGTATAACACTTTTTTAGAGTATATAGATGCCTTTTATGGGTCTTAGACTCTGTCATATACCAGTTTCAGAGGTTTTGCTTAGAGTTTAATTATTAAACTTAATGGGAACTGTATGAACCCATTTTCAGTTAGGTCTTCCTAGATAATGCCTTGTCACGTCTGTATTTTACAGGATGCACCTATAGGGAGACCAAGTTTTTGCTTTTTCCACAAGGGTAGGAACAAAGAAAAATAGACCAACTTTTTATATTTGAGTTTAGCAACCCATGTATGAAAAAGAGAAATGTGGTTGTTTGGGAGCGTAAAGGATAGTAGCCGCTGGGTAGTGCACTAGTGTATTTCATTTCTCTGTTGCTAATGTCTTTTGGTAAACATCATATGGCTTTTGGGGGTTGTAAATGTGGAATGTACTTGGCCCTGGCCAATACAGGTGGCTTCATAAACAACATTTGCCCACCATTGTGTGTACAAATATTTCCCTATGTTGTTTTTAGAGGTTATGTTCAGTGCCAAGATCTACTTTCATGGCCCAGGCCTTCACAGTAGAAGGTATATGAGCACAACATAGTCTGCACCTGGAACCTTTTTTATATTAGGTCACAGATCATCTTTTTCCAAAAATTACAAAAAAAAGACCTATTCCCCCTACCACATTTCAGTCCAATATCTCATGCATCACATAGAGCACAAAAGACAGGTGTAGCTTGAAACTCCTGGAGATATGCAAATTCTATAGGAGTGCTCCCACCTCCACAACATTATACAGGCATCCTCTTATTTGGCAGAGAGGACCTTGGTACTAAGACATAGTTGTGACTACTACCCCTGAACCTCCTACAGTTATGCCAAGAGACTAGTACAAATTGAAAACTTTGAATCTAACTAGTGGCAGTATCTGGTTTCCTCTAAAAACATTTCTAATGAGTTTATTAGCTTGCTTTTAAATATAGTGTATGAGGTGTTATGAACCTCATTAAAGGCTGTAGAAACCTTTGTGCATGAAAAATCAATACACGCATATATTATTAGGCCCCTGCAGAAAACAATTATGGACTTACTTGTTTTTTTAAGTTTTACTTCTTGTGCATTTAGAAAGCCTCATACTTGGTTTACAGGTTCTCCTTTATTCAAATTTCTGGATCAGGGCATTCCCAGCGCTGGTGTCTCTCAGGCTGTGTAGCATAACCATACTCACTCAATACTACACAGCTATCTCATCCTCTCTCTGAGTAACTTCTGCTTCGTCCTCACTATTGATAAGAGCAGAAAATTCACCTGGAGTGAATTACAGCCCTCTGTAATAGTAACTTTCTCTGCTCTGCTCTCTGTCCTCCTGATTTCCTCTACCATCTCCCGGTACTGTCACCGGCATCTCTAATAGGTCAGTGGAAAGGCAGTAAATGCAGGTTCATAACAGGGCAGCTGTCAGTTTACTATGAATTTGCTAAGATTTCACTCTTGCAGTCTGCAAGCCTTGGGAAACAATGCAAGCAAATCAGTCAGAAAAGTTTAATGAAAACCAATTACAACTAGTCTTTCTTTCCAAATACACATTGTTTTAAAAAATAAAAAAGAGTGCAACGGTGTATATAGCCTTTAAGGCCAAGAACTGATGTGAATGGTGACAATCTCTGTAAAATATGTTGGGGCATAAATAAAATAGCCGAATCTCGTTACATCGTTACATGCCCAGGAGTCAATTCCTTAGCAAGTCAATGATGATACTTATTGACGTTTTTGAAGTGTAACAGAAAGCACAACTACCCCACATAAATAGAAAGCATTGGGACCATACAAGCTGCATACAGAAGTTACTCTTGAAACCATGACCCCATGTGCGGCAGGTCAACAGTGCTAACCACTGAGCGACTGGACTGATAAAAACCATAATTGGAACCTAGAATGAATAAAAGATATGCCAGGGTTTATTTTAGCTATATATATTGTAAGGAAAAGAAAACTGTCTGAGCCTGTAGGCCAATATTTACATGGCTGACAAGTATGCTTGTGATCAGCTCAGTATGGTATCTCCCATCAAGGCCTATGAAGATGTAAGTATAAGAAGCAGATAGTGTATGCACATAATAAACAGCCTCTGTCTATAGAGAGATACATAAACCCATAAATCGGCAGCGTAGACTCTCCTGTATAAACTAGATGCCCTTGTAATTAGAAAGCAGAAAACACAGCAGTCTTGCACTCTCCAGACAGTCTCTTTTTCTAGTCCTGTTTCATTAATAAAACTTAAAGGGATTACAGTAATCATCGGGATAACAATTAGTTTCCTTTCTCTTTAATGCTGCTGCTTTCTTATAAATATAAATTATACACTGTAGCAGGTTTTTTTTTCAACTTGGATTTGATCAAGAGATGATATAGTAAAGAATTAAATGAAATGGATTGCACAGAACGATGAGTTTTCCGAATGTGGGGCCTTTATTTATAGAACAGGCAAATAAGGTTTGTGTTATAAAGAATCCTAAATAGTGTTAAGAAAAAAATGTACAGTGTTGGCATAGCAACCAAATAAAACTGCCTTTTTGGTAGAGATGTTCGAAAATGAGGATTGTGACCTGGCTGTGGTTCACGCTTCTTTTATTGCTGCATACCACAAATACATTGTAATCCAAGGCGCCAATCGGTAGACTTAACTACAGTGGGTGGTTCTTAGCCGCAGGGGAGGTCCATCCTTCTTCCTCATCGGTGAAGTGAACATATACTAGGCTTCTTGTCAGGGTTCAAGCCCAGCGGCTTCTGGTGGCACCTCTATCTATCTACCATATTAGGGAAAAGGCGTCCGAACCCTTCAATTTCAGCAGGACCAGCCTACCGTACATGAACACTTGGCTCAACTGAGTTTTCTTTGTGTGAGGGAGTCAAGAGAAATGGCGGTCAGCTAAATAAGTGTTCGGTCGACAGCTATTGGAGGTCTATTGCCACCTTTAAGGAAGAGTGTCATATGGCATCACCCCTCATGTCCTATATTGTACGCAGTGCAGAGCATGAAATGAGTAGAAAATCAAACAGTCCAATGCAAGCATCAAATGAGGCTATGGGAAAAGATGGTGCCATTGGTTCTTTGGAGTATGCCTGTGGTCAAGTAAGTGCATAAGAGGTTATAGGAGTGCCCCTGCTCTGAGCAAAACAATTTTTGTGTATTTTTTGCAGAATATGACTTTAAAGTTTAGAATAACTCCATCACCATGTGATTAGGTGGTTTTTCATCCATAGTACTTGGTGTTTTCCAGTTCATTTCTTGTGTTTGATTGAGTCTTATTGACTAGCCGACCTTTAAACATTTTTCTTTCTTTTCCATTTCAGTCTTTTTTTCATACAGTTTTGGAAAACAGCCCTTATTGCGACACCATGGTTGATAATAATTTGCGAATCACTAACTGGAATAGGAAACTAGGCTGCAAATGTCAATATAAACACATTGTTGACTGGTGTGGATGCTCTCCAAATGACTTCAAGCCCTCTGACTTCCATCGCTTTCAGGTATGTGTGTTTTCATTACAATTTCTGTTCTTTTATGCAAAGGTCTTTATTTTCCTATTGCTTTTGTATAATAATATGTATGTACAAATACGTCTGTTTCTGATTTTATATAATGGACTGCCTAAGGCGATCCACATAGTTAGGAAAAACTCAAACCCACGTTTCTTTTTGTTTATGTCCCTATATTTTGTTAAAGAGTTTGTATCAAGATCATATGTCTTGTTCGTAACCCTATTAGGGCATTTGAACCACATAGGTTGGGGTCCCCGACTCAAGACCCCTCATTATTGCTCAAAATGAATAGGCACTGTAATAAGAAATGCTTCTAATCTGAGAGAATTTGAAATGCCATCCTTGCATTACAGGACAGTTATTCATCTGAATAGCCATCATGTAATACTACATTTCCCCTTGCAATGGCGCTAGAGGAAAAATGTTTGTCTGGCAGTGGCTTACCCTGTCAAAATCAGCTTTTTGTTTAGGGTTACGGGATCAGGACCCTCAGCTATTTGTCCAGAGTGCTGCATACTGAAAAAGGTTGTCTCTGTCACGGGTGGTATTGTGGGATGTAAGTTTCAGTATACAAGGCGGAAACCGGATATATGAACAAATAGATTTTTATTACAACTGATAGGCCGCCTGCAGACGGCCGGGTCGGATCCGGCAGCGAGAATTCTCACCACGGGACCTGACCCGAGTGCCTGCAGAGAGCTGTGTGTACTCACCCGCGCCCCGCAGCTCTGGATCTTTCATGTGTCGGCTGCCGGGCAGCTGGCGCATGTGCAGATCGGAGACGGCGGCGGGTGAGTGACGTTGCTCTGCGAGCCCCGCACAGAAATAGAACGTGCTGCGGTTTGTTTGCCATGCAAGATTTTGTGCGGCCAAACCGCGGCCGTCTGCATAGGATTGTGTTTGTTAACGCAATCCTATGCAGGCTTCCAGCGGCGGAAATCCCGACGCGGAATTTCCACCCGTCTGCAGGCGGCCATAAGAGCAGGAAACTATGCTTATCCAAGGATAATGAAACAGTAGCTATATGTTGCAGAACTTTCCCACTAGTGTTACTGGTTTGGCTATCGCTAACTAACCTTCACGGTATTTCACATGCACTTTGGGCAATTTGGAGTTGGTGTATACAATTACAAGTTATTCTGCATAATGCAGTAATAACATTTTTGCTGAAGGTATGAACCCGAAGATAGCGTCTTGCCACACACAGTCTTTGATTAACCAAAGGGATCATCTGTGAATCCTGTACGTGGCAGGCGAGCAGTAAGATTTCTCAAAACTCAAGTTTCAATGAATTTCCATATTGCCTGTAATGAAATAACTGTACTTTCCTATGTGCAAACAAAAATATACTACTGTCCAGATGTATAATGTAAGATATCTCTGTCTCTGTCTAGCAGGCCTGCTGACTATCTGACACTAGTAACTTGTCTGATGGTGTTCTCCAATTAATTACTAAAATAACCCATTTAAGTAAAAGTTTTATGAGCTAGTAAGTGTCATACAAAAGTTTAGTTTAATTCTTACCAAACTACCATATGCATTTTTTACTTTGAGTTACATGGCACTTCCACCTTTTAGGCCTGTTTCACAGGGGCTACAAAATCGCATGATTTTGTAGCATTAAAGCCCATACTTTTCTATGAGTTCTTTCAGTCTTCAAAACATCGCTCATGTGATGGAACCCATTGGGGAGCATAGGCTTCACATAGATGCGTTTTGTAGCGATGTTGCATCGCTACAAAATCGTGTGACTTTGTAGGCCTTAAAGTGAATGTCCACAATTGGTTTTCAGAGCTCCAAATTCCCTATTTAGTCATAGATGTAAAAGATAGCATGCTGGCTATGTGCAGTCACCTTTATTGGGAGCTACAGAGCTCATTACATTATTATTCATTTTGATATAGGACTATGAATTTGCATATTAGTGAGTCAGATACTTAAGGGGCATTTCAAGTTTCATACTCTTGACCTACAAATCTGTTTGCTTTTGCAACAATCTATAGTTACTGAATGGGTCACATATTCCAGGCCAATGTGGGGCATGCCAGGGCCAGTGTTTGCCCTGGAGACAGATGCAGAAACTGGAAGCCCATGTTCTGCTGGGTAAAAATGCCCTATGCTTGTCAAGGTGGGCTAGACATACAGTAGATCTCACTTTCGATCTCACTTTCACTGTGTTCAGTTTGCAAAATTAATTGTCAAAAACTTTCTTGCCAATGACTTACTAAGCTCCCTCTAAAAATCCTTGTCTGTTTGTTAGAGGTGCCCAGCATGCTGCAAGAGCATTAAATGTATGCAAATAAACATCATTTACATTCAGCAAGCTTTGTATGGGAATGAATTTATGTTCGCACTTAATGGATGTTTTGACAACTAAAGGCAAGAGTTGGACAGGTCTAGTCTACAGCATTTATCTTTCAGCTGAGATATATCAATGTAGAATCAGCTCAGCCGCGACCTTGATTTGTTCTGCATCCACTTGTGAAGGTCGTGAAGAAGCAGCAACAGCTTAGCTCCTGTAACAGACAAGATTTTCATGGACATCAGCCAGACTGTTGCTAACATGAACTGACCATTAAAGAATATCTCACTGCAGATGCCAAACAAGCTTTTTTTATTATTGCTCTTTTATTAACAAAATGTCCTGAGTAATCAGAGTATTTAGTTACCATTTCACTGGAATTGGGTACGCTTTGTCTGTAAGCTGTATTCCTTTACTGATCTTCTCACATGGGAAAAGAGGCCAGTTTTTGGCCGACATGTAATTGCTGCAAACAATATCCACTTCTCTGAAAAGCCAATAGTCCTAGTAGAAATCAATGCCTTTTTCTGTGATGTATTTGGCATTGTCTAGACATAATTAAAAGTTATAGGTCGTACAGAACATTTTACACTTACGTCCTAATATACAATATGGCTACTGAATGCTCTGCATTCTGCAGAGGAACCTTTTGTTAAGGTGCCATGAATGGCAGTCCCAGCTGGCTGCTACTCGTGGGACCAGGAACTCTCTATTTCACATTAAAAAGCAAAAGAACTAAAAGTGTTGAGTTGAGATTTGCTTAATTATGCAATTAGATTAGATAAAGCTATCTTGCTGTACCCATGAATAATTTAATTGTTACAATGGATATACATAAATTCCATAGAACAGAGGTTCCCAACCTTTCTACCTTGTGAGTCACATTCAACTTTGAGTGATGGACGGAAGCCAAATGCAACTCATAAATGGAAGAGAGAAATTTTTTAGGCTAGAGCTACATAGTGACTTTGGGTGTGACATATGTTACGCAGCCAAGAATTGCCCTATGGAACTACTACATCACAGCCTAAGTGAATGCATTCTCTCACGGCACCGGTAGTGCCTTGACATCAGGGCTCTCAGCTGGTCCTAGGTCATGTCAGCACGGCACCCCGGTTCAGGAAATGCTTCACATGGCACATCCGCACTGTTGTTCGGTAACATCTTACTCTGGTGCCAATGCTGATAGGCTACCTGGATTGTCTCTCAACCCAATCAGCTTATCAATTGTAATTCTAATGTATATAACCCCGCCCCTTGATTTTAATGGTGCTCCTTATATTGTGTGTGTACTAGCCATGCTGTGCCAGAGGAAACTTTAGGGTAGTCCTCAGTGATCCAGTATTTTAATATTAGACATTTCGTTAGTTCAGTACTTTGGGATTAGTTAATATTAGAAGGTTAGTGTTTAATGTAGTTGTCATCAGGCAGTCTCAGACTGCTCTCTGGTCTGTCTCCCGCAGTGGGGTTGCCCTTTTTAGGGACGGGTGCTCCACTTGAGGGACTGGTCCAGTTTGGGCAGGTCTGACTATCTTGTCTGTGAAATCTATATCTCGTTAAATGATTTCCTGTTTTCTTTTCTTTAGTCCGAAAAGACCTGTATTGCCAGTCACCGGCTTTACTCCATCCTTATATACAAAACTTGTCACCTCTGGTAGTGCAAAATAGTTGATCTAGATGTGACACAGTGGTGTTGCAACTCTAGAATTACCGTGAACGGACGATTGCAGGAAATCCAAACCTGGTGAATTTCTTGGGATTGTCAGGCCATAGTCATGGCAACTTGGAAGTCACAATGTGGCAGCATTCACTTATATTAAGATGTAATGTAGCAGAGCCATAGTGCTGTCTTTGGCAACAAGTGTCATGCAAAAAAGTGCCATGTAATTTAACTTAAATGTGGAGAAATAAGAAACTGTGAAATTGCAAACATTTGCTCTTAAATAAGTGAATCTGAAATTTGAGACTATTTCATACTAGTATTATACCATCATGCTAACCCTACTAGGCACTGTTTGATGCTTAAGATAGGTGTGCAGTAATGTCAGTTGCCATTACATATGGTCATAATTCAAGATTCCCTTAAAGAGTCACACAGCAATGAGTCAAGAACTTCTCGTGGCTCCCGAGCCACTGGTTGGGGACCACTTCTATAGAGAGTGGACCATTGCTTAAGTCAAAATGTCAAGTCATCATTGATTAGGTGGTAGACCATGTTAAAAAAAAACCAAAAAGTTTAAAATCAACTTGCTCTTGGCCCATTTAATATCCTTAGTTATTTAGAGATATTTAGTTTGGATAAGAAAATGGTGACTTCATCTAAAAACATTCAGATAAGCTGGGCGTATACTTTATGGCTGACAGCTGGTCCTCCTAAACCTGCATACACAAGCACTGCCCTAAGTTTCCTTGGCTGAGCACTGCATCTACAGTCCTCAAATTTTCTTTTTTCTGTGCTTCTTCAAAACGGCTTCAACAGCACATATTGAAACCTCAGTCTGCTTTGAAATCTTTGACTGTGAAAACCCTTGCTGATGGAGTATAATTTCTCTCTGCCCTGCTGCTCAGTCTTGCCATGGTGTATGATCTGTGACGTGAAACTGTCTGCCACAACCTCCCCTTTATAGCTGAGTTTGGCTGTTCTTCACTCAGTTTAAACCCTCCTACACAGCTGCTTCTGTTTCAGCTAATGACTGTTTCAACCTACATATGAAAATGATGATCATACCATCAGTTTGCTATAATTGCTTAATCATACACCTGACTATATTCCCACAAAATCCCTTACTTTGTGAACGTGTACCTAGAAGAATTGATGCTGTTTTGGAGACAAATCGTGGGCACACTACATATTGATATAGCTTAGATTCCTCTTTGCTTCATTCACTTTGCACTGTGTTAATTGACAAAAATAAACCATTAACACTTCTATGTTTAAAGCATTCTTACTTTGCAGCATCTTTTCCACACTTGACTATTGCGCAGTGCTGTATATACAAAAATGAAGCAACTTTGCAAATAGTTTTGCTAAAATATATCTTTTCATTTTTTTGTCTACTGCACCTTTGCAGATCAATGTGTTTCCATGGTTACAAACTACAAACAAACACAGAATAGTCTTAAACTACAGTCACATGTCAATTCTGTCCTATCAATCTAAGTCTATAGGTTAACAGGCAGAGAGGACAGGGAAAGAAGAGTAACACATCAATGCTAGATCAGGCTACACTGATGGTTTTCATCATGGAGATACATATATCTGTACAGCTGCTGTGGACACAAGTAATAGAAAAGTTTCAGTGTTGGCTGTTTTTTATAGGTCAGTTGCATTGTTGCCATGGTTTACACAGCCTTTCTTTAAAACTCGGAATCATTTAAGTATGCATACAGGTTTTTATGCAGATTCAGTACAAGTGAAACATAGAATTCCAAAATCATTAAGTAGACCATGATTGAATGATACGTTTGTGTCAGGTTTATTGCGCCCCATAGAGTCATTTGTCCGGAAAATGTGATTTTAGAGTCAAAAGGAACATGGTTTGTCCAGTAAATGTAACACAATACCGTATGGAAAAAACATTAGATTTAATATCCTTTGGAGTAAAAGCCATCTTTCCAGCCGCAATGTGCATTACTAATTTGAACAAGAACACCTGTGGCCCCTAGCCATCCGACAACCATTACGGTACGTTTTATATTGCTGCTAAGTAACTCTGTGGCCACTTTGTAGCCTATTTGAAACATATTTGCCTTGAGTCTGTGTCTTTGTCTTCAGCTATACTGCTTTGTTCTTGTTTTTGATACATTTGTGTGACATTTCGGGTTTTAGTGAGCCTGTGCAGCATATAATACATTTGTATGCCAGTTTGGACATTTAGTGCACATCCAGTAAATTTTGCATCATTGTTGCCAAGAGAAAGATGAAGATAACAAAAAAATTACACTATTATTACACGTATGAACCATTGTTTTTTTTTACTTTTTGAAAGGTTCATTTCTAGGCATTGTGGAGTAGATACTGTATAATAATGTGTTGGAGCTTTAAGATTGGCGCAAGTGAATCCTAAAACCGCCTAAGGTGATTTGCTTCACATTTCTGAAACAACTGAGACATCTTTCTGAATTGCTTAAAGAAATACTCTGGGCAAAACTGAAAAACTTTTTTATGTCTAGTACTGAGCCTGACGGGGGTGTTGAATGACACAGGTAATCATCGAACACCAAAAAGAGACTTAAATGAGTCTTACCCTCCTTCTCTCCCCTCAGGTCCTGTGCTAACACAGTGTATCAGTTTTGCCCAGAGTATTTTGTCTTTGGAAAGAGTTATTAAGAAGGGTAGATTCATAATTCCGAGACATGTCTATATATAATTTAGTCTTCCGGAAACGGAGTGCATGTAGGACAGGTCACCTAGCAGAGACCCAATAGAGTTTGCTTCTGTTTAAGAACAGTCTTTGGTATAAACTAAATTACAGGGCCACTACAGTTACCTTTTTTTATATTCAAGTTGTAGCTACCCCCAAACCCCCCTGACACCCCAGCATATATAGGTAAGTTAGTGTTAGCTTGGTTACTTAGTCATTTCTGACTGAAATTCCTGGAGTCCTTTTCCCTAGGTGAGTGATGTGATCTTAGTTCTGACCAGCTCATTTACTTGGATTTATGTTCTTTCTAATTAGTCAGTTTCTCAGTCAGTATAACGTCTATGTAATATTACATGGACTGTACCACACAAGCTCTTCAGAGGGGTACATAGACACTCCTGTCATAGTTATTGATAATGTTTAGAGACTCGTGTTGCTCAGTTATAATGAAAGAGATGGAAGTTCATCCTTCTGAGTATATTTATGGCTGGTAGCTTACGTGTATACAGAATGTATTGGCAATGTTTTCCCTGCAGCAAAGATGATACAGTCTGCAGCTGCTCATGTAATGCTGTGTTGATGCATCATGGGATTTCTAGCACAGAATTGTGAAAGTGAAAGCAGAAATCACAGTATCAAGATGGTGCCTGAGGAGCTGCTTTGCATGAAAGTGACAGCAATATACAGAGGAGACCTCCAGAATGTGGCAGGCAATCAAGTGAAAAGTACTATGATGGAAAAATGTGTTTTCACCAGAGTGGCACTTTAACCCTTTCCAATCCGATTTGTATCCTGGTTTTCCTAGGGGGCTTACTCTTTTTCTGCCGTTATACAACGGCGCTGTACGCAGGCTAAAGCCAGTACTGCATGTGGTGACTCGTTGGATAGGCTCTGACAGCAGAGAAGCTGGCAATATACAGTAAGAGAACCCCAACGGATGTCTTCCAACATCGGAGCTGTACAGCTTTAAATCATACTGCCTTAGGTCGTCAGAGAGTGGATTGGAAAGGGTTAATCATAAGTTGTGCAACATTTTAAAAACTTTTGTAGGAATCACTTAAATTAAAAACAGCTATTACATAGGCCAGAATAGCCATCTACAATATTTTGGTAATTCGGCTCTAAAACCCAATTGAAAAATAGGTAAAAGTAGCATTGTGATTTTTGCACTTGGAGCAAGTTGGTATGATGGTTGTGACTATGTTACACAACTTACAAAAAAAAGTTTGATATTTTTTTGTTTTATACCCGATTACTCTTTAATTCTGTGTACTGGATTGGACAAGGTTAAACATAGAACATACTTCTAGACAGACCAACCAAAAGCTACTGGTCCATTGAAGTCTGTCCTTGAACTACATGCCAGGAAAAGCCTACGTGGTTTTAAAACATACATAGGATATTGTTTTTGCCATAAATAGTCTATGGGTTGAATTTTTATGTGTAATCATTAGTAAATAATGGCTCCTCTGTATGTGTATTTATGACTGTTATCTATTATAGTCAATTTCAGAAAATTCAGTCAGCCAGAAAACTTTTGTTCCAAGTAATATAATCAATGTGTGTTTGGGAAGAAAATCTATCCTTCATTCTAGCAACATATTCTTGGAAATGTGGTAAATGAGTTGGATATTACTGTTTGCAGTAATGTTAAGTATGCATGCACAGACTTGTCGTTTATGTTGGCAAGAAAAGGAAGCCATTTATTGAGAATGGATCATCTATATTTTTTTACTGGTTGAAATCAAGTAGTGATAAACCATATATATAGTTTACTTCACTTGGGAGTGTTGTGGGCATGCTCTGTGACCTAGCAGAAGTCATTTTTACAGGGAAGGGAGGAGGGGAGCTGTAATAGGTAATATTATGAATGGTGGATCCTGTTTTATATATAACAAAAATTCTTAAAAAGTATGTTTAAAGGGATTTTCCAGTGAAATACTATTGATGACCTATCATCAGTATAGGTCATCAATAGTTGATCGGCTGGGGTCCGTCTCTCAGGACCCCAACCGATCAGCTTAGCAGGCGCAAGCTGTCAGCACCACAATAACATAGAGGTCAGAGCAGAAGTGAAAGAACGCTGTGGGGGTTGCCTGCAACAGCGCTGGCCCCATTGAAATCAATGGGATAGCATTGCGGATTTCTGCCACAGCTGTGACTGCTATGGCAGAGGATTCCTTCATCCCCGCGGTCCATCCAGAGCATGCAGTTACTGCTCGGTTTCAAGTGATAGCGGCTTGATAAAGACCTAAGTTGGTCGAAACGTTGCCTGTATGTCTATCAATGGAACAATAAAGGCTCTCTTTTAACTGAAGCCATCTGCACCATTTATGCTGCCACAACATACATTATCTTGAATGACTATTTGGGTTGATGGTCCACAACCTGGTGTTGGCTGTACAATGACTTGTGTTTTGGAATAATTCCCTCCCCCCCCCCCTATTGTGTACATTGGGATAGAGTGAGTGCTGCTGGATCCACTATACTTCTTGACAGCTCTGGCAGAAGTCCGCGATATACTACCTATGTTTTCAATGGGGCTAGTACTGCCGCTGCCGGCCCCGTTGATAACAATGAGCAATATCGCAGATTTTTCTCTGCGCTGCGAGGCTTGAGTGTAAAAATCGCAAATGAGTATGAAGCTATTGAAAATGATTGGTTTCATAATCATGCATTTTCACTCGCTCTCGCATCGCAAGAAAACATATTGCTAGTGGGTAGGCACCCTAATAGTGATGTATTGTTTTTTGAAAGCTACTGAAATCACATCTACACTGCTCAATACTTCTCTATAATGTCCTACATGGTGCTGCAGCTAGTGTGACAGAGATAGGGAGCAAAGTCTATTGTTACCTCCATGATTTCTCCATGCAGCCATCTCAGAGAAAACTGAGACTCAAAGTCCACAAAGGGGAAAATCAAGGGAAAATGCAGGATACAAGTCAAAAATTTCTATTAATACATGAATATTGATTATTGGAACTTTTATTTTATGCGCAACGCAAAATAATTTTCTAAGCATGTAAATGTCATCCTATAGTTAGAACTTTAAAACTTTTACATTCTTAGGCTGCTTTCCCACAAGCGTATATCGGCCGGCCGTGAAAATGTTGGGAGAGATAAAATTGGTGAACGGGTGCACATTTAAAACGTTTGTGTGCCTATTCAGACCACATGGGTCCCGGCGCATATGTGCCGAAATTACCATGCCTTCGCCCCTTTTCCCTCCTTCCCCATTGCAGGCTCACCTCTCTTCTCCTTCCTGTTTGTTCTTTGCAATCGGAGGGGGCGTGGTGGAGGCGGACCTAAGCTCCGTCCCGTCCCGCCTCCTCCCATTGCTGGCTATGGACAAGGGTCAGGAAGAGGGCAGAAGCTTAGCTCCACCCACATCCCACCCCTTGTCAACAGCCAGCAATGGGAGGAGGCAGGACAGCCCCCTCCCCTTGCAGAGAGCCAGTGGGAAGGAGAGGACAGATGAACCTGCATGGGGGGAGGAGAGCAGAGGGAGGGTGTTTAGCAGCCACGCTACTAAACTCCCTCTCACCTGCGGCCGCTGCCATGGGCTCCCGTAGGAGCCCATGCAGCAGCCGATGTATTCCGGCCCAAAAGATAGTTCGAGGACTATCTTTTGGGCCCGATGTAAAAACGCCCGGCGCTATATTGGGCTGGCTTGGCACTTTTACGTCTGGAATCCAATGCATCAGATCACAGCATATATCAGCCGGCCGTGAAAACGGACGGCCGATTTACGCTCGTGGGAAAGAAGCCTTAAAGGGGTTTTAATTTTACAAAAAATGTATTCTGGGCTTAGCATAAAATTATAACAGAGAGCATACTTATCTCTCTTCAGCTCCCAAGGCCTCAACTCCTGGCATCATCCAGCAGAAGTCAAGTGACCACTTCAGCCAATCAGAGGCCATAGCATCAGTGTCTTAGCTCCTGGTATCAGTACTCACATCCTGGGTGCCATGATGCCAGGAGTTTGGGACGGTGATACTGCGGCCTCTGACTAGCCGCAGCAGTCACTTGACTTTCGCCAGACACACATGCTGTGGCAGCCTCTCAGCTGTGTCCCGGGTGGCTGAAGAGAAGTGAGTATGCTTTTTTTATATTATACCTGGCCTAGCTGTTAGAATTTTTTTCAGATAATGACACTTCCCTGTTAACCTCCTTGCAATTCTTACCAGGTCACCAGAAACTAGACTCAATATTTGTCATTTTCACACATGGTATACTATATTTTTAAAAAGGCATCAGAAAAATTAATTTACTGTTTTTTTGTTTGTTTTGTTCTAGCAAACGGCAAGACCAACATTTTTTGCTCGAAAATTTGAAGCTGCAGTGAACCAAGAAATAATCGGGCAATTAGACTACTATCTGTATGGTAACTACCCATCTGGTACACCAGGCCTGAGATCATACTGGGAGAATTTGTATGACGAACCAGACGGCATCCACAGTATTAATGATGTTATGTTGACCATGTTCCATTCTTTCTCCCGCATGGGCCTCAAAAGAGCTGAGGGATCTCTGCACACTGATGGAGAAAACACATGCCGGTATGTTCACTCTTATACCTTATTTAATATGATTTTAGCAAATAAATACAAGAAATAGAAACTACTGCCAGAAGCTTGAAGTCCTCAAGTTTTCAATCTGTCATATTAAAAGGCAATAAATGAATAAATCGATAATTGATCTGACTGATAATGAAATGAAAGGGCTTGTACCAGAATTATAGGTTATCCCTATTCACACGATAGGAGATAACTTGCTGATTGGTGGGAGTCTTATTTCTGACCACCACTGATGCTGAGAATGGGGTTCCATATCCCCCCTTCTTTCCACTGCATGGATGCTTTGTCCACTTGCGGTGATGTCAGATTGACTGAAGCATTTGCTGAGCATGTATAATTGGTGTTCCATTCAATTCAATGGAACTGATGGAAATACCTGAGCATTTGCCACATGGCTATCTCCAGCAATCCCATTAAAAACTCATGGAGCAGCAGCGTGTTTGCACAAGCGACGCTCCATTCATTTTTCTCCTCACTGCAGAGGGTGCAATAGGCCCACAGTCAGAAGAATGGGGACAGGGGACCTTCGTTCTTAGGATTAATGGGGGTCACAACAGTGAGATTCCCACCAATCATAAAGTTATCCCCTATCCTTACCCCTTTAACCCCTTCAGTGGCAGGTTTATTATTACCATGTCATGCCTCACAGGGCAGGTTTTTTTAAATGAGTCAACAATGCAATAAAACCCCCAGAAGATTTCAAATGACAGCTCAGTACTCTGCACATTTCAGCACTAGAGCTGTCCATGGAAATCTTCCTGGGTTTAACTGCATGATCAGTGCAGCAAGCCCCGGAGATTTTCGGGCATGCCACCAAAGGGGTTAATGGACATGTATCTTATTTAAACAAATTACAACATGGCAATAAAGTCTATACCACAGTATAACTGAGAATATTTGACAGCGGGGATCTTTCGGCAGTGCGTCTCCATTTTTGTATTTTATTCATTTATATCTCTGCACATTCTAAGCTGAACAGTCCAATGTCCTTCTATAGCCGGGAGTTTTAAAGCTACTTATTAGGTTAATACTTACTTGATGCAATTCTGTATTGCCAATGAAGAGGGCAGATCCATAACTGCCCCTTTCAAAGGCTTGGAGAGAACACTGACAGCTGCCTGAGCCAAAAAGCATTCCTGAGCAACTTTGTGTCTATACAGGCTAAAATCCCCCCTACCCGACCCCCATCCTTCCTGACCTACCAGGACTGCTGCATCAGGACTGAGAAACAAACATTCACACTGCCGATACTGCGGTACAAATTGGACAGGAAGAGGGCGATTTACTCTAGCCAGTCAGTACGGCCACCTGAACATTGTTGCTTGTATGGTCAGACAGAGAGCCTGCAACCCTTCTTGGGAAACAGATCATTGATCAGTAAATGGTCAATTTACATCATTCTTATTCTTAATTCTGCAATTTACAAATCTTGGCAACACATTTCAGTCAGATTTCAGACAATCTCATCTAACTATTTATGAAACCTCGTGTTCAGCAAAATCTTTAATTGAAATTAGGGTACGATGGTTCCTGCATACATCAATATTTGGTGGTAAAAAAAAAATCATCTCCGTGTGTAACGTCATTAGTTTAAACTGAAGAATGCCGGTAGAAGTATAATCTTCAGCTGGGATAAACAATGCAGATACCCATTAGTATGTTACTGGAATAACGCGATCTATAAACAGAACAGTTATTATTTTCGTTGTGCGCTAACAAATGACACGAACAATCACCAAGGTCAGCTCAATAATATCAACAATCCTGCCGAGATGTAACCACTTTAACACTATTGTCTAGAACAGCAATTATGAGGCTCTCCAAGACCCTTCATGTACACATCAACAACCTTGTTGTCTAGCTGCATATCTAAAGGGTGGTTGACCGGACGTCAATATCACATCTCTGTCCTGTACAAATTCCTATTCAGGCTGAAGTCAAATACCCCATCGATCGCTGCATCACTATACTGGTGTGAATTCTTAAGTGTGGCAGTGAGGTAGGCTGAGAATAAAAATCGGCAATGAAATTTTGGGGATATTTCCATCATTTATTTTGCTAGAACTGCCAAAGTGAAAAATTTTGCTCTGAATATTTCAGGAGTAAATGTTTACCGCTATCCATGCTAATAAAGAACAAGGCCCGTTAGTATTCTGTGCGGCAGGTGGGATTCTGCTTACATTGGCTGTGGTGATTTGTTTGCAGCGTCTTTGCAGAGTCCATCAATGTCAGCCATGTTTGCATTCTGACTGCTCTGCATTGTTAAGACACAGCAAATGTAAAAAAATCTATCCAGATGTCCTGCATCTTTACAGCATTATTTTATAAACTAATGAACCCTTTTTATGGGGTCTTGTTAGGCTAAATGTGTATGATATCTGCAGACTTTTAGTTTCTTCAAATTATTTTGAGTTACTCTGTTGGTATACGACACAGCTGTTCTGAATCTGCTTCACAAATCACCTTACGAAGCAGATGGGAGGCAGAAATTTAATGGACAGGAATATATCACTAGAACATGTGAAGATAAAACCTGAACATGCTAATACAGCCAAACAAATGGGATAAAGGCTATGAAACCTTTTGTGCATGAAAAATCAATATACATATTTTACTAAGTCCCTGTAGAAAATAGTGATACATTTATCTATTTTTTTGCATTGCGTTTTCCTTCTGGTGCCTTTAGAAAGCCTCATACTTGGTTTGAAGGCCTTCCTACATTCAAGTTTCTGGTTCAGGGGAGTTCTCAGCACTGATCAACTGGTCTATCTCATGAATGCATATAAGCTCAGCTCTCCGTCTCCTCTTTCAAAGGCTGTATAGCACAACCACGCTCACACAATACTTCACAGCTATTTCTTCATTTATCTCATCCTCACGCTAAGTAGCTGCTGGTCCCGTTCCCCCTCACTGCTGATAAGGGCAGAAAATTCACCCACAGTGTCTTACAGACCTCTGTAATAGTAGCTTTCTCTGATCTCTGTCCTCCTGATCTCCTCGAACATCCTCTGACGATGTCATACAGCCCTCTGTAATAGTTTAGTGGAAAGGTAGTGAATGCAGGTTTACAACAGGGGACAGGCTAAGGGAGGAGATGTCAGTTTACTCTGACTGACAGAATTTGATAATTTTTCCAGTCCTCTAGTCTGCAGTGCCTTGGAAAACAATGCAAGCATAGAAATCAAACAATCAAAATTTTTTAATGAAAACCAATTCTAAAAAGTCTTCATTTCCAAAAACAGATTGATTAAAAATAAAGAGTGCAACGGTGTATATAGCATTTAAACTTACCATACACATAAGATGGTTAAGAGTTCAGCTGGCAACTATCTCTCTCGATCAATTTAAAGTGTGTATGTGCAGTCAGAGGAGACAGCTCTGATAGCGGCTTATCTCCTGAGAAGTTACCTTTCTAACATCAATTGTTGGGGAGGAATTGGGAGGACGCCATACACAGACGATCGGCCTGAAATCGGTGGGTTCTGCCAATATATGTCTAATGTGAATGCCCGCCTTAGGAAGCACTGATAGAGAGTCTAGACCAATCACATCATCCTATCACCTAGGTCTAGGACATGAATATCACAAGCCTAATTAGACCACACTGGCCTAAAACCAATCCTAATGCTTGTTGCACTTTGACAGTCACACCAACTGGTACGGCATTTAGCCCTCTCCCAATCTAAGACGTACAGTAGGCAAGCCTTGGTCAAATAATACTGTATATTCAAAAACATTCAACAGATACATGTAAAAATGTATGGACAGGGTTGTTGGTGCGTGGAAACTCTTGCAGATTTGGTGTAATTTATAAATGAAAGCCCAATTGTGTCAGTCTACTGATGTGCAGTAATAAATGTAATAGTCAATGCTGGATCATGAGGTTCACTAGTAGACACCACCATCAAGGTAGGTTTTAAGTATTAGAGGGCTGAGAGCTATTCAGTGTGAACTGTTGGTTTACTCCTAAAACGCTGACACTCACATGTACTGTAGGTAGCTACTATCTATCTATCTATCTATCTATCTATCTATCTATCTATCTATCTATCTATCTATCTATCTCATATCTATCTATCTATCTATCTATCTATCTATCTATCTATCCATCTATCCATCTATCTATCTCATATCTATCTATCTATCTCATATCTATCTATATAATATCTATCTATATCTATCTATCTATCTATCTATCTATCTATTATGTACTCTATACAGCTTTCGATGAAGGTCATCAGCACAAGGATACGGAGAAGCAAGCACTTTCTAAACACATGACAAACGTGTGAAATGTTAAAGACTAAGGGGAAGATGAAATATTACATTACTTTGACAATATTTTCTCATTTTTAGCTTTCTGGTTCACATGGAATACACTTTCTCTAACTCAACAATTCTTGCACTCTGAAGGAAGATTAATGTCTGTCCGTAGCAGGTCTTTAACATTTTTTCTCTTTTTCTCATTCTGTTCCACTTTTCAGGTACTATCCCATGGGGCATCCAGTATCAGTCCATCTTTATTTTCTCGCTGACCGCTTCCAGGGTTTCCTTATTAAACATCATGCCACTAATCTCGCAGTCAGTAAACTTGAGACATTAGAGACCTGGGTGATGCCAAAGAAAGTTTTTAAGATTGCCAATCCTACTAGTGATTTTGGAAGACTGCAGTTTTCCGAGGTAAGTTCACAGAGAATATAAGAGAAGAAATAATTTAAAGGGAACCTGTCATGTAACTAAGTTATGGTGCTGTTATGGGACGTGACAGGGAGCCGGGTGATGTATTTTTTATACTCAACCACTTCTATGATGCAGTGGTGACCACCTCTGAAGTCAATGTGGCATGAAAATGTGACTCTCTTTTGGAGTCCTTTGCGTGCTCTTTCCCATAGACTTGTATAGGATAGTGCATAGAAGGGACTGAAAAGGAGTCAGATTTTTATGCCGCGTTTTGACTTCAGAGGGGCACACTGCTGGATCGCGGGAACGGGTGAGTATAAAAAACGCATCACACGGATCCCTGTCATGTCCTGTAACAGCAACATAACTTAGTACATGGTGCTGTTGAGACGTGACAGCTTCCTTTTAACTGTAAAAGAGCTATTTAAAATATTACGCCTAAACCCCAGTAGATACTTTTATTTCGATGTGATGTAACAAAGAAATGTAAAAAACACACACACAGAAACACCTTCACTGGCCAACAGTCTGCAAGTGTATCTGGCAACTTCTAAGAAGCACTAGTATACATGAAGGTGCCCGTCGTTTCGAAGGACACTGGCAAATAGGGGTCACTGTGCAAATGAAATGGAGAAGCTCTTCTGCGTTGCTCCATATCTTACTGTTCTGTGTAGTAGTGGGTGGCATGCCTGGGAACCACAGAGGCAATATGTGCATCCAACTACTGACCATTCGGAACTCTGGGCACATTTTGGCAGTGGGACTCCCATTTGGTAAGGATTCGTAGCCTTGATAAAAAAGAGATGCATAATGCTTCTAAACAACCAGATTGCTTTGTGCTTACAAGCTTTCAAAACAAAAAGTCTTGGAAAAGGAAACAGTGTACCATCTACTCTTTGTTCTCCCCCTGTTTGGTTGGCTCTTCAAAGTGGTGGGGTATAGCTAAAAAGTATCTCCCCGCTCGTCTCCAAAGATTCGGGGGCCAGTGGGGGGTGGGGAGGAACGGAGGGGAGATCTCTCTCTCCCGCCCGCTTCCCCTGCTCTCCGCCGCAACTCACCTGTCACCCGCGCCGGCCTCCGAATCTTTGGAGACGAGCAGGGAGATACTTGGCTAAGGCACTACTCGCTCGAGTAATGTGCCTTAGCGAGTATGCTCACTATCTCTAATAGCCATACTTGGTCTCCAAAGGTTTCTCTTCACTCCCAACCAAATGCAAAGCCACCACACCTTTCCTCCAACCTATGCTCCTCATCCTGTGACATTGGCAAGAGGAACCATTGCATAGGAAAAAAAAACATATATTTGAATGTGTACAGTCTGCCATGACAGAGGAACCTCGAATCAATCCAGACATCTTATCTTCAAAACCACTATTAGAACCAGTGAGTCAGATGAGGGGATATTTTTAAAAATATTTTTAAAATTGTACAATTAGGAGACCAATTTAACCCAAGGAATAGCCATCTCACATGTGGGGAACTAGGTGGGCATTAAGGCCTCCTTCCCACGAACGGATTTACGCCGCGTAAATTCGCGGCAAAAATCCGCTGCGTGGCCCCCTGCTATTAGGTTCTATTGAACCTAATAGCACAATGCTCACGATGCGTAATTCCACCGCGGAATTACGCACCGCGATTTCTCCCGTCCTCACCCGCAGCATGCTCTATTTGCTGCGGGTGAGGACGGGCTGTACGCGCTGACGGCTTCCATTGCAGTCAATGGAAGCCGTCCGTTCACGCTATCTCCCGCTGTAACCAGCGGGAGATAGCGTGAAAAAACGCTTCCCCACCTACCGCCGCAGCGTCATTTGACGCGGCCGGCGTGTCACGTGACACTGCCGGCCGCGTCACGTGATGCGGTGGGCGTGTCACACGACGCGACGGCGGTGGGCGGGGAAGCGTTTTCACGCTATCTCCCGCAGGTAAGTATAGGGGCTCTGGGGGGCGCCGTGACGGGCTTCACTGCGTAATATTACGCGGCGGAGCCCGTCACGCTCGTGGGAAGGAGGCCTAAGAAAAGTATACCCTCCTTTTGGCAATATATAGTAGAAGAATACAAATATCAAGTGCATATAAAAATAAGGGTATTCTAATTGGAAGATGAATATTATACTTAACAAATCCTATTTCCCCTCTACTACGGCAAAGAATGGCAAATTATGTACAGTGCTATAAGTACTTAGTATTCTGTTCCAACCGGAAATTAATTGGGCACATTCTTTTTCTATCAATGTGGCCAACATAACAAATGGCAATCGTGATTGAGCAATTAAGAAAGACCAATGTAGAACTCAGACTTTTGGTGTGTGTGGCAAATCCCAGACATTAATGTTCCATTAAGGAGATTAATGCTTTGTTAGTGCTGTTTATCAAAGTGTCTGCTGGTTGACTTTTAATTCCCTGAAGTGATAAGTTATCACCGCTATAATTTTTCCCACTTTTTACTTTCATCTGTTTGTTACTGTTGAGTTTACTTTACCTTTTTTAAATAACGACTCTCTGCTGAAGAACTATAAAAATTCCAACTTTTTTAAAGTTTCTTTAATTGTAAAATTTCAAAGGCTTGATTTAAAATATGGACACAGCGATGGTGGGTGCACAGACCCTCTGCAGGTGTGTACTATGGATTTGCAGGCACTATATGTGACACTGTATGGTGTCTCTTATTCTTCCATAGAACTAATAGGCATAACCTGTGTAATCTTGTATGTAATGCTGCAGTGTTTATTCTGCGGGGTCTCACGGTACTGTATGGGTGTATAGAATTCCCTGGAACCACATGAATCCATAATATGGCCTTGTCCATGAATAATTTAATATTATCTTAAGAAATGTGTAGGGATTTTGTATTATCACAAGCGTGTTAGTTTATATTTTCATACGGCCAAGTCAAGATTTGTGGGAAGGACTATTGGTTTTGGCTTATATGCATTTGTAAGATTAGAATTACACTTATGTTTTAGTCATTGTTTTTTTTCATGTATACGCACATGTTCTTTTGGGTTGCTCCCCCAGGGTACAATATGGACTATATTTATAGTCTGGAGCAGCATCTACTGGAGAGTAATAAGGCTCCCAAGGTTTAGAATATATGTAATTCTGTTCAGTTGAGGTCTGAGTGCTAGGACCAACAAAGGTGTCTCGATACTCCTCGGGTCCTAGATGAGTGGACAATAAGCCTAGAAAGTTCTGTATCATAAAAGGGTTGCCTGAGGATGAAAACCCCTGTCCAGATCCTTTATTATGTCGATGAGCAAACTTTTCAAAAGCTTGGTTGGTTTGCCAAATTTGGGCAAAAAGTTTTGTTTGGCTAGAATTACTTTGAACCGAACCAGAACTTCACCAATACCCCTAAAATTGGTGTTTAACACTGTCTAAGAGCCATTAAAGCACTGTATAACATTCTTAGGTTACCTAGAAGTGTATGTAAGCTGTTTTACGGCAAAGTTAATGAAGAAGAAAAGAGAAAAGAAAAAGGGTGGAAAAAGAAATAGAAATAAAGAATCTTAGTGTGTTCAGCTGAGACAATCCCCCCGAAGTTTGGATTTGTACCAAATCGAACTTTTTAAAAATCATTTAACGTTTTTTGGTTCACTCAGCACTAGTCATATGGATATCATAGAGAAGGGTCCTCTTTCAGATACAAAGAGAAGATGCTCTGTAAGAGCTGCTCCTATCGTGGCATACCTAGCCCACCAATGCATGACATGGATGGGAATTCATTAGAATACCCAGCATCTAGTGGTGTACAATTCCTTTGCAGGTGTAGTTTCCTAAGTGATAACAGTTAGGGCTCATGTCCACGGGGAAAATGTGAATTAAAATCCGCAGTGTGATCCGCGCCACATAGGGATGCATTGGACACCCGCAGGTAGTTAAATACCTGCGGATGTCATTTTCCCCTGAGGCGCAGATTGCGTCTGTGGGAAAACACCAGCGGCATGCTCCATTTTTAGCTTGGGTCTCCCGCGGGGACGGCTCCCGCAGGCTTCTATTGAAGCCTATGGAAGCCGCCCGGATCCGCGGGACACCCGTACCTAAATTTCTGCTCTCCAGTGCGGTAGCGCGGGAGAGGAGTAGTTAAAAAAAAAGGTAGAGTGCCCGGCGCATGCGCGCGGCACGCTGCCGGCGTGCCGAGCACATCCTCCGGGCCGAAGAAAGAAAATCCGGCCGCAACGGAGGGAAGATCCGCAGCGTCCGGACAGGTAAGTTTAATCTTCTTTTTAGGCCTCATGTTTGTGGGAAAGGAGGGACCCGCTGTGGGATTCTGCATGGAGAATCCGCGGTGGGCCTGATTTTCCCCGTAGACATGAGGCCTTAGAGAAGCCAAACCAATTCATAGGAATGCAAAATTCAGTGCATGTTAATGTTTTAACAAAGCATGAGTGATTTTAAGAGATGTTTCCTCACTCCTTTTTGAGCTGATTCGTGAAAATATATCTATATTTATGAAATTACTGAAAATAATGTGAATCCTACACATGCATAGCAGTAGGAGAGTGGGCACTTAATTCTCTGTGGATGCATTAACAGTGATTGGAGCCGACATCAGTATCAGAGACCAGAATAACATAGAAACAGCTGAATAGAGTAATAGAATACAACATGTAAAAGGCCAATTCACAGACTTATATTTCAATGTATTGTCCATGATTTTAGGGTCATTACTCCCTGAGTTGTGTATCAATTGATTTTATTGCTGTCATTCAACAAAGGCGACAATGGCGTGTTCTCAAATGTATACGGTTACGGGGGAGGTTGAAGCCGGATTTGTATTGGTTGTTTAGATGGCTGATTGGTTGTTTAATGAAAGATAGTTTCATGGAGTCACACAATTTAAAGCCATAATTAGAGGTTGTAAGCTTGTTACTTTGCCCTGAAAGAATCCAGTTCAGTATTGACTTTTATATTGTCTTCTTAGATTATTAAAACCCAACACACTGAGGTCCTGCAAGGATTCCATTATGTGCTGAAGATATATTTTGCACTGGTTTGGGACACTTGAAGAGATTTCCTTAGTCTTAATATTTTTTTGATTGTCTGTTCCAAGCCGTTGTTGAAAGTTGAGAAAACCCGTTTTCACATACCCTTTTAGGGAATCTCGGTTAATAGAGGGAGTGCCTTTTTTCTGGATCCTCTCTTCAGAATTGAACACATCTCTCATTCAGGAGGACTTTTTCTGTCTTGCATTACAGACTTAACCAATAATTAGAATGGACACTGTGTAATGCTTTATTTCCTCTGTGGTGGCTCTGCAGGATAATAGGACACTTAATATAAAGCTTTCCTACAGAATACAGCTGATTGTTCGTGGACCCAGCATGGGAACATGTTGATCTGTTTATTGTCAAGGAACCCTTCTAATGTGTGTATTGACTATAGTAGCCTATAGTAGACTACAGTGATTTGTGCTCCTTTCTAAGCCTGCTTCCAGGTGGTTTATGCTTCACATCCACCTTTATGTCCACTAGCTCCTTCAATAGGGGGAAAGGTAAGTATCCTCCCAATGAATGAGTAAGAGATTAGATGGCTATCAATTAGTGTTGGCCTTAGGTTAGATGGCACCCTGTGTGGAATTTTTTTATGGCACCCTCCTTCATAATTTAAAAAAGATAGCAGCATACCCACACTAGAACAGCTCAGTGAATAAATACTGGACCAGAACCAAGCTCATAACATAAATACGGCCCCAGAGCCAAGCTCAAAACATGTAGTAGTAGAACTAAGCGGTTCTGTTTCGGGGGTGCTGATGAGTTGACAGCACTGCCTCAGATCATCAGAGGGGAGGAGACAGAGCCAATAGGAGGATGATTCATGTAGTTCCACAAGACGCTGCTACCTAGGAAGACGTATGGGGAAAATCCCCCTAATTTCTCAGCCTACATATGGCTGTTGCCCCCTCTATAAGCTGGTGCCCTCTGCAGCTGCTTGGGTTGTGTATAACTAAAGCCAGACATGGTGTCAGTCTTACCAACTTGTTCAGAGGTGGCCAAGGTTCTGGTTCTTCTCAAGGAAGTCAATGTCATCTTGCTTTTGCCAGCCAGAGATTTAGCTAATTTCTTCTAGAGGCTATGGTATCCATATCCATCTCCCTGACTCAGGCTGCACATAGTACCCTTGAACCTGTCCTTAGTGGTTGTTGATTTTCGTCATAGTAATAATACCCAAATCATTGTAGATCATAGTGGAATATGAAGAGCTACAGTATGCTTTCTCCAGAAATGATCACGACCTTTATATTATACTGAGCTTCCCTTCTTCAGTTGAAAACATTATAACATTATCGGTTATCTACGTTACAAATACACAGTCAATTTTTGGTCTTTAGTCAATTTAATTATAGACCAAAAATCTGTTTCATTAGGTGTAACGCACCCAGCGCCATCACATCTGATATGCGGTAAACTAATTAATGCATACATTGTAGTGGTGGCTGGTTGAGATATTACCCTCTACACGATGACCTCTATTGACTATGCTTAATAGGTCATTGTTTAATCAATGCTAGTCAAGGTTAAAGCTCCTCATTGTATTCCATCTACTGATATTGTATCTTACAATATGCACTCAGAACAGTTTACCATTTGGAATCGCAACTGTTCTGTAATCTTTGTCTATGCTCATGTTTTGAGCCCTACACTGTTAAATTAGCTGCCAGCCATTGTAATAAAATCATTTATATGTGATTACATCATATAGGGGGGTGTATAGTCAAGTGATCAATAAGCGAAGAAATTTTTTGTGTGTTGCTCTTGGCTATTAATTTCATGTCAATTGGAAATTATATTAAAATACGACCACTTGTCAGGTGATGAGTGAGTTACATGCTCTGCCCCTGATCACATGAGGATGACATCATCACAAGTCCTGTTCCATAGCAACTGAGGCAACGGGGGTTCATAGGGGATGCATAACTCACTCACTCGGGATGACTTCTGGATGAAGGACCTTTGAGGACGTCACTGTCATGTGATTAGGGATGGAGCATGTAACACTCTCTCCGGATGACATGGGGCAGGGTAAGAGTGACTGAGTTACATGCGCCACCCCTGATCACATGACGGTGACGTAATCAAACGTCCTTCATCTAGAGATCATCCCAAGAAAAACTAGTACTAAATAATTTCCTAATAATTACTAGTCAAATCACTAACAATCACCTGTCCGTCTGTGCTTGCGTGAGTGAGGAAGTTACATGCCCCGCCCCTTATCACATGATGGTGATGTCATCAAAGGTCCTTCATCCCAAGTGAGTGAGTTACATGCTCCACCTATGATCACATAATGGTGCCATCCTCACAGGTCCTGTAAGCACACGGCTGCTGTCCAACTAGATATTGATTAGTATTCCAGAGCAACGGAGACCGCAGGGGTTTGCAGGGGATGGAATAGTAATGAACACATACAGCAGCCATATGCTTACAGGACCTGTGATGATGTCACGTCATGTGATCAGTCACCTGTGTGGTAGGAGTCCAGGCTAACATGACCAGGGTGTGATCAGTGTGTGCAGGACTCTGCTGTGCTGCATTTGATCCTTGTCGTATGAAGAATGTATGTAGCAGAGCTGTATGTGATGTACATGTAGCAATGCTGTGTGTGACGTGCATGTAACAGAGCTGTGTGGCACATTGCACTACCAGAAACACTGGTACTGTATAACTTTCTAATAATTACCAGTATATATGCACCAAATGGCCACTTTATTAGACTCCCATCTAGTAGCGTGCTGGACCTCCTCTGGCCTTCAGAGATGCAGCCAAAGGAGGTCCAACATGCTACTAGATGGGAGTCTAATAAAGTGGCCATGTGGTGCATTTATATATATTATTTCCAGTTGACATGAATATAATAGCCAAGAGCAACACACAAAAAATGTCTTCACATTAGATTCCACTAATGTTGAGATCAACCTACAGAAATATGCAGAAACACTGGCCCATGTGGACAGGAAGGATACAGTAGCCTCTTGCAGTTGCCACAAATTAGATAGAGGTCCTAACATGCTCTGAATGGCTAGCAGGAAAAGTTTATCAATTCATGCTGTTTGCATCAAACTCAGATCCTCCTATCAGCATGGTGCAACGGAAATCTAGATTTCTGCAGATGGTTTTCCACTGCTCAGTGATCCCATTTTTGTGCTCTTTCGTCCACCTGAGTCTTGGTTTTCCGTTTCCCTCAGACAGCAGTGGCGCTGAAACCGATCACCTATTGTTATAGCTTAGTCATACTAAGGAATGACAAATGTTGCATTTGGACATGTTTGTTGGATCACCAACGTTATAGTTGACTGAGGTTTGCTTGTCTCTATACCGACTGTTCATCAGAACAATTCTTGACATTTTCCTCAGACCCCTTTCATTGACAAATTGTTTATGACCTTTCGTTGGACGTTTTTCATTAATCGCACCATTCTCCATATACTCTCCACATCGGTGGACAGTTTTTAAATCCTGGTTCCAGCTAGTCTGGCCTTGATGGCCAGGTCTCGTAAGAGGTTGCCCATATCACGCAATTTTTCCATTCTAATGTGGATTCACACAGAAACTGATTTATGGAAAACTTTCTCAAAGGATTTTCTGCTGTACTCCGGGGGCATGTGCTACTTTTCATGCAGGGAAACTCCAATCGTGAAAGGGCCGGTCTCTCTAACTCTCTAATAAGGTGGCCTTTCAGTGTGTGTGTATATTTTTTTTAATTTTCCATTTTCAAAGTAATATGTCATCACTTGATGATACCTTAAATGATATTACATTTTGATAAAAGCGCTCACTTCGCACGGCATATTTAGAAGACACTTGATTGTAGTCTGCAGCCAGGTCATGTTACTCACCATCCATCCTTATGAATAGAAGCTTATACTACCTAACACAATAAAACTCTGTTTTTTACTGCATTGATTTATTCTGCAAATTCCACAGGAAAACATAAAACAATGTTCTGGTATAAATCATTTTTATCAATAAAAAACAGACGGAAGTAAAATGTCTTATCTTATGTATGGTGCACTGTACAGACTTCATGGGAGCTGTATTCGAATTTGTATAGATGGGGAATAATTACTTTTACTGCATTAGTTACCTCTTGTACTTAGAATTAATGACATTCATTTACATGTTTCAATTTTCTTAGGCGGGAACCGAATGGGATGCCAAGGAAAGAATATTCCGGAACTTTGGTGGCATTATGGGGCCTATGGATGAGCCAATTGCAATGCAGAAATGGGGAAAAGGGCCCAATATAACAGTTACTGTTGTGTGGATCGATCCCATCAATGTCATTGCTGCTACGTATGATATTCTGATTGAATCCAGTGCGGAATATACTCATTACAAGCCTCCTCTGAACCTGCCTCTCAGGCCTGGCATCTGGACTATTCGGGTTCTTCATCACTGGGTTCCTGTAGCTGAAACTAGATTTCTGATAAGTCCACTTACTTTTTCCAACCGACAACCCATAAAAAGTGGTAAGTACGAGAATTAATGAATGTGGCATTCAGAGACGTAACTTGAAGTTCCTGGGCCCTGATGCAAAACTAGTAACAGGGCCCCCAACTATAATACTTTACTTATAGTACTGGGTTCTCTATACAGAGAAGAGAGGCCTCATAGGCCCATAAGGCTCCTGGGCCCGGGTACAACCGCATCCCCTGCATCCTCTATAGTTACGCCCCTAGTAGCATTTATTTAGGCCAGGGTTGTATTGTTGTAGGGCAGTAGTCTCCAATCTGTGGCACCCAGCTGTTGTGAAACTACAACTCTGTCATGAACAGGCTATGAGGGTGTAGCGGGAGATGTAAGTTCACAACAGCTGGAGATCTACAGGTTGGTGGTTGGTGGCCGCTGTCTAAATCAACACTTAAAACTGGTTAATTTTTTGACATTATAGGAATGCCAAAAATTTGTTACCACTGCATGGCACTGTATTCTTTTTTTATTTCATGTTGCAAAGAACCCTTTTCTATTTAATCGGACTTGTTTTGTGTACTGTGAGCATATTTGGGCAAGTGCTGTGAGCTAATGCAACACTAATCCTCCTTAGCAGGAGAACCAGCTGGCAAATATCTGATAATAACAATAGATTTAACGGCTTTTCCTCTAATTCTTACTATTTCTTATTTTTAACAAAAAAAAGCTGTGTATATTTTTTGATTTTTCTTTTTTACCCAAAATACTTTGCAAAAAAAAATTAATAGCAAAAATGTTTGCATGCAGTTCACTATGAAATCATATTAGGGTAGATTTACCAATGTGTATACGCCTAGGCCTTGTCGTATTTCCGGTGCATAATATTGCATCACGTTTTGAACCAAATGTACCAAAAAGCAAAATATAGTTTAGTCACTAAGTGTGAATGGAATAGCTTAGTTGGAACATGAGACAACAAACGCCGAAACTGCACCAAAGTTAGACATGTTTACAAGATGCACCACATTTTCCATACAATGTGAGTCACTATGATACATTTGGCACAACTGCAGACTGTCTGGTCTAAGTTTACATGGTCCATATTGCACAAGGGTACTACGGGCACATTTTTGTGTCTAATGTATATTATGGACGAGTGCTATTGCTCGACCACAAGTCTACTAAACATAGGGATCTCTGATGCTGGGGGTTCATGTCAGTAAACCTGGGGTCAGACTGGGACTTTCTTTTATAATATTTGCGCAAAAATTCAGTTGTATTATGATCGAGTGAAAGAGGCTTGAGTCTGATCTATTTCTCTTATACTATGGAATAATCTTTCACATCCCAGAATGCTTCTCTGTAGTGTCCAAAATCAGTTAAAGGGGTTGTCCCGAGGCAGCAAGTGGGTCTATACACTTCTGTATGGCCATAATAATGCACTTTGTAATGTACATTGTGCATTAATTATGAGCCATGCAGAAGTTATAAAAAGTTTTATACTTACCTGTTCCGTTGCTGGCGTCCTCGTCTCCATGGTGCCGACTAATTTTCGCCCTCCGATGGCCAAATTAGCCGCGCTTGCGCAGTCCGGGTCTTCTGCAGTCTTCTATGGGGCTCCGTGTAGCTCCGTGTAGCTCCGCCCCGTCACGTGCCGATTCCAGCCAATCAGGAGGCTGGAATCGGCAGTGGACCGCACAGAAGAGCTGCGGTCCACGGAGGAAGAGGCCATCTTCAGCGGTGAGTAGAGAAGTCACCGGAGCGCGGGGATTCAGGTAAGCGCTCCGGTGAGCTTTCTTTACCTCCCTGCATCGGGGTTGTCTCGCGCCGAACGGGGGGGGGGGTTGAAAAAAAAAAAAACCCGTTTCGGCGCGGGACAACCCCTTTAATGACACCTTAAACATTTTTCCATGGTGGTGGTGCTGTGGTTTCTTAGCATAGTACCACCAATCTACATCAAGCAAAAATTTATACACTGCCCCTTATGGGAGTCAGGCTATCCAATCATCACCACTACGAACACAGCCCATAAGGCAAATCAGCCTGATACAACCCCCATAAAATTTACATTTTATTATACACCTTAAGAGCACTTCATACATATATATTAAAGTTGTCAGACTACATATGCACTGTAGTAAGGATCCCTAAAGGTATCTGCTTAACAAAAGTGAACAGTATCCCTACCGGATGACCTATGTATCTCAATGTGCAGAAGCCACTAAAATACAGGTTACCATAGCCCCCCTGACATGTTTCATTGCAGCAGCATCGGAGGGCAAGACTATCATAAAGGAAGCAAGATTCGTGCCAAGCATTTTAAATATTCCACTGTGACATCATCAAGATGCAGCCGCATCTGTAAACCAATCACTAATCCCTTCTTATCGCCACTTGTTCCATCTGATCATATGGAAGTTCCAATAGGTTAATTACCAGTACCACACCCTCACTCCCTCTGAGCAAGGACTGAGAATAATTTTATTGACAATGTGTCTTTCTCTAACCGTGGAGCGTGCCATTATATACTAGACATTTATTTACCGGTGTCTATATTGTTTATATTGTATTGCCAAGCAACGACTAAAATAGTTCTTGATCACAAAACTTTGATATCTCCTGCATTATTAGAACTTATAAAGTTAAAGTTACTGATGCTAAAGAATACTTATTCTTCATAAAGCATTGTGCTAATACTGTATTCATAACCGTCAGTCTTTTACATCAGTTTAAAGGAATAGCTCATTGGTATCACTCCTCATCACTGAATATGTTGCAGTTGTTCTAGAGTTGGAAAACCATCCCATCATATATTTAAAAAAAAAATAAAATATATATATATATATATATATACATTTTTTTACCTGATCCTTTATACCTCTCACTGACTGATCGGAAGGTACTACAAAGTTGTTCTCATAGTATTCAGTAAACTTGTACTCAGATGTCATATTGAGATGTTGGCTCTTTAATGGGAAATAATGTTGCTCAAGGGCTGGCAAACCTTCATGGCATGAAATTTTCACCATGTATAATGGGCACCGGGAAGTAGTATGAAGTTGTTCTCATAACAATCAGTAAAAATATACTCCTTGTGGATTTATCATGGGGATATTGACTCTTTAATTGGGAAGAAATATGCTCAAAAGTTGAAAAGCCTCATGTCATAAAAAATGTGTAAAAAAGAGATAGTAGTTTCAGTACTAAAAGCTGCAGGGTTGTTACAGAGATGCTGAGAAGGTGAAGCCCTCATTCAGGCCTTGGGGGCTCAAACTATTCAGATGGAATATCCATTTTGCCTTGCCAATCCCTAGGACCATTGTGAATTCGACTCAAAGCATTGAATTTAAAATGACTGACAACCCTACTATAAAAAAGTATTCATATGTTGTGTCATAAACTATACAGTCATCTATACTAACTAAATAGTATAGGCGATTATCATAAAAAGGGTTAATTGAGTTAATTTGGGGTTAATGTTTCATTGTTTTGCTGTGTTTAACTGTATTTTCGGTTTCCCTCTCCTCTGATCTTATACTGAGAGAGAGGCTTTTACAGTGCTGAAATGCCAGGAAAGTTTGTTGCTACAACAAACTTTCCTGGCCAGTGCTGTGAGTGGCTATAACTCTAATGATGTCATCAAGACTTCGACCAACCAGATCCTGATGCTAGCACCAGAACCACAGGTTGTTAGTAACAGCCTGTTTTGGGTGTTTCACCCACTCAGGGGCACATGATCATCCACTGAGTGAGGAACATAGATTTACGCCGCTGCTGCACAGAACCTAGCAAGCAGCAACTTAATTTTACAATGAGTGGTCACGAAGTAGTTAAATTGATTATAGTCACAATATATACATTGTAATACTATAAGTTTTTCTTGAGGAGCCGTGAGACATGGCCAAAGTGTTTTGGTTTTGTTCCAAGTAAAACACTTTCTTATGTTGTCGTTACTCCATGACTATTATAGGTGACTACAATTGTTTGAAATTCTTAGCAATCAGTACTGATCTGTAGCAAGCTAGACTAAAATAGCATGCTCTATATGTAAAAAAACATGTTGACATGCACACATGGATAACCTGTTGTTGAATAGCACATACATATACACTTCATTTTTAGACAGTTAGTGAAAAAAATATTTGCAGCCAAATGTTAACAATGGAAAGATGAAAAAAGGTTTTCCTGGAGATTAAAAAAGTAGGCTAAAACATAAATATAAATATCCAATTTACTTATATCACTGATTCTTCTCAGGTGCCCTGCCGCCGGCATCCTGCATCCCCTGCCGATCCTTGTATTCCTCCATGCATGCTGACATTTTTGCTATAGTCACAAAGTGTCCGGCAGCTTGTGACATGCACAGCTCTGCTACATGCACATCACACACACACACACAGCTCTGCTACATGCACATCACACACACACAGCTCTGCTACATGCACTTCACACACACACAGCTCTGCTACATGCATGTCACACACACAGCTCTGCTACATGCATGTCACACACACAGCTCCACTACATGCACATCTACTACGTTGCTTTCGCATATGAGCTGCATGTGTTTTACGAACTTCAGCTGGTGGCTGAGGGGAAATGGTGGCTTGTCGCTGTGTCCTGTAAGCTGAATTAGCTTCATAGCAGTGTTGAACCCTCTGTGGTGACATGTTTGCACGACAGTGACGGTTTGTTTCAACACTGGACAACGGTTGACGATTAGATGATGGCTGGACTGCTGTTGGTGGCTTTAGCACTTGAGATGACATAATATCACATTCAGTAGACTGAAGATAGTGGTGAAGGACTAAGCTTCAATGTTGGTGGTCAGTATGCACCGCCAGCTATGTATGTGTAAAGGACCTGTGATGACGTCACTGTCATGTGACGAGGGGGTGGGGCTAAAAGCAGGTATGTGTAAATTTGTGAGGTGTCATTTATTGCAGGTGTGCAGCAGTCTGACAGCCAGGTACAAACTGGCAGACTGAGTACTGCTGTATGCATTGCAACTAAGGCTGCAGGGGTTTGTGGGGGATGTAGTCTGCCCATAATTCCTCATTCAGTGTAGAAGGAGGATAAAAGATCTGTGATGACATCACCATCATGTGATCAGGGAGCGGAGCTAAGAGCCAGTAACTTACATCACAGGTGCTGTCAGGCTCTGCATGTAACTCACACGTCACACACACAAATTGGACGGACAAGTGGTCGTTAGTAGTTTGATGATATGAATGATGTGGCAAGCGATTTGTGACTGTGGTTACTTGAGGTGTTGTCATTATAGATATTATGGAGCTTCACAGTGAGTTATAGCGCCTGATGATATGGTTGCTATTCGGTCAGAAGTTCAGGGATGGAAACAGTGCTGAGTTGGGACCCTATTACTACTGCGGCCACTAAGGGGGCAGTATTATTGCTAGGTCCACTAAAGAGGAAATGTTACTACTGTGGTCACTAAAGTGGGCCCTATTATTACTCGAGCCGCTAAAGGGGCAATAAAACCACTAGTACCGCTAAAGGGAGCAATAATACTACTAGGGCCACTGAGATGAGGCACTATTACTATTAGGGCCAATGAGAGTCGGACACTATTAATACTGGTGCCACTGTTATAGTGGAGATAAAAACATAAGGTGTAATAAGCCACAACCACACCCTTAAACCCTGCCTCTTTAGGCAGTAGTTTTTGGTGGCAACGGTGGCAACCCTATATGGGTATGAGTCGCCAAACCAGACACAACCTATGAAAATATTTTCTGCTGTTTCTGGAGTAAGACTAGAAACATCCTTAAAGGGGTTCTGTTATAAAAAAAAAAATCTATATTCAGCTATTCCTCCCCAGACAGTCTACTTATCTTATCCTGTCCCTGCCGATCTTCTCCTGTCTCCTGCAGTCCCCCCAGGTCACTTCACCTCCAGCTGGCTAATTCTTCTGCTTTCTGTGATGTTACATACATTCACAGGCAGTCTCCTTCCTGCACGGCAATGTACGCTACATTACTAGTACACAGTCTAGCAGGAAGTGCCGAGCTATTGCAGAGACTGTGTATGCCAGATGTCTCTGCAATAGATCAGCATTCCTTCCTTCCTAGCCAGTGAAGACTATGTCACAATGATGTGACCTTCACTGACCTTCCAGAAGAAAAACACGAGGAATGCCGGCTCCATAACAAGCTGGCCGGATGGATGTGGGGTGTCCCAGGGGACTGAAGAAGATCAGCAAGGAGAAGATGCCATAGGAAGTCTGCCTGGGGAGGAATAGGTGAGTATAGAATTTTTTTTTAATGAGAAAACCCCTTTTAAAGGGATTATCTCAACATGGTCAGCCCCAGTAATATGTAAAGGCCCATTTAGACACAACGAATCGCTCAAAAGATTCTTTTTGAGCGATAATTGTTGTGTCATTTACATCACAAGATGATTGCTCAAACGTTGAGCAATCTCCTTGCACTCCAGAGGATGCAGAGAACAAGTGGGGTGTCCCCGCTTGCCTTCTGCATCCAGCCTTGCGCTCCCAGTGAAGGGTACAGCCGTGGGCTCCCAGCGGAGGATGCAGAAGACAAGCGGGGTGTCCCCGCTTGCCTTCTGCATCCAGCTGTTCCCCGCTTCGAGTGCCTGGCTGTTATATAGCCGAGCACTCAGAGCGGAGGATGCAGAAGACAAGAAGGGTGTCTTGCCTTCTGCATCCAGCTGTTCCCCACTCCCCGCTTGCTTTCTGCATCCAGCTGTTCTCTGCTCGGAGTGCCCAGCTCTTATGCAGCCGAGCACTCTGAGCGAAGGATGCAGAAGACAACTGGGGTGACCCCGCTTGTCTTCTGTATTCAGCTGTTTTCTGTACGGAGCACCTGGCTGTTATACAGCTGAGCGCTCCGTACCAGGTATGGAGAACAGAGCTGGACAGCTGCATTCTTCATATCCTGCCAGTCATCAGGGAGCGGGATACAGCTGAAACAATAGTATCCGCTGTGATTTCCTGATAGGACTCATCGTCGTCTTTCAGCACGCTGAAAGACAATGATAAGCGATGGTTTAATGAAAACGGCACAATGTCAGTGCAGTTACACACAACGATTATCGCTCAAAAGATGGCTTTGAGCGAATTGTTGTGTCCAAATGGGCCTTAAGCCATGGCCTTCAATTAGTCATTATTCCTGAGCAGACATCTTGAGGACCGCATTCCGACATGCCGCAAGGCTCATTCACAATGTGCTATTCACATTGCATTTAAGACATCTGTGTAGTGTACACAATAGAAAACGCTCCTGAAAAATGCCTCCTTTGTATGTCTCTGACATATACAAGTATATGGCATATAGTGGCATACATTGCTCATTGACCATCATTGTAAAAAGAAAGTATATCAAGCGCCATACTTTTTTGTGCACTGCCTGGTTGAACCGTACAGTGTAGATAAGGGTATGCCAGGCTACACAAACTGCATCGATTGCGAAGGGCCACTCTTTAAGTGTCACTTGGGTCCATAAAGTTCTATGCAGACATCGGGCATAGGCGCTAGAAGCATTAACGGGGTTGCTTCTACCGCAGAACATTTTGCATATATTATGTTATTCAGCCCCATTGTACGATTCCTGAATATATTCCTGGCACTGCCCTGCTGCATTCTGAACTGCATAAACAGCATAACTCCAAACAAGTCTTACACATCCATAAATTTAATTACAAATGTGTTCTTTGTCAAGCCAGCGTCTGGGGACATTGTGGAGTTTGGATTTGTACACCTTCATGAATACAGCACACAAGCTCTTCACTGGCAAAACAGTCTGGTAAATGTATGTCTCTATTCCCACTCTGCCTAATTACTGCCAATATCGGGCATATCTTCTATGCAGAGAAAGCTGCGGTGTCACCGGATAGCTGCGTGGCAGTGCCCGCCTGACAGATGCACAGAATTCTTGGATGCACATCGCTATCTAAAGGAAAAGAACACATTTCCTATCTAGCGGGCTGAATAAGACCTTTCTATGCTCTGGATTAAGTGTCTTTTGGATAGCTTGCACAATTATCACTTTAATGCTGACCAAAAAAAAAAAAATGAATGGGGAATTGACGGTAAAAGCCTGTGAGAAAGCTGCTTTCATACATTGGAAAAGTTTGCAGAGCCATGTGAATGGGCGCGTGTATGTGCCATGTTGAATTTTGACAGTCTGTCTCTTTTCCTGCAAGGCCGTTCTGTATTTTGCACCATGAATGAATAGATGGCTTGTTGCATAGATCCATTGGCCAACATCAGCCGTAGCCGTTTACTGGAAGCGAGGCCCTTCTGACTCCAAAAAAGCTTTTTTTTTTCTTAAAAGGGCAAAGTCACATGAAACTTTATAAATCAATTATAGAACATTGAATTTGAAATAAAAATGCATCCCACTCGCTACAAAGAACATTTATTGAAGTCAAGATGAAATACAAGCTCCTTCTATCCTGACATGAGATTCAAGCTGTGAGAAGCAGAATTATTAGCTTCAAATACACGGCTTATGTTGTTTTGCTTACTGGCTAGTTATTGTGTTAGACCGCATACTACAATCCCAAATTGCTGGGGCCGATGATGATTTGTACAGTGCGGCTAATGCGAATGTCACTCGAAAAATAACACCGGGCCTCAAGGCTATGAGATATTAGTGGCAAACAAGTCAGTATATGCGTAAGGGACGTAAACTTGCATTGAAGACGTGGTCTGCAGAGGGAAATGTGTTTGATGCTGTGACATTCACAGCAGGTAGCAGTGGTACAGACAAAACCGCGCTTTTATTTTACATTTATAGTCAGTATAAACTGTTTCACTTGCGTCATTCTATTAAACTTTGTGCAGTTCATATTGGGGACAGTTCACCTGATCTGCTTACTCTCCATTGTTTCTCTCTGATTTTTAATATGGAGCCATCATTTAGCCCCTAGTTCCAATAGTTAATGGACAATATATAATAATGCTTGGCTTTATGCTCCCTATGAATTTCAGATTATATATAGTATTTGTGTCTGAAATGTTTTAAAGGTTAACAAATATTTAAAGGGGTTGTCTAGTTGTAAACTGTTGATGGCTTATCAACAGAATAGTAGATCAGTGGGGTCTACTTCATGGAACCTCCTATGATCACCTGTTCCATGTGGTCACTCATTGAGCTGATTTCTGCAGGAAGGTAACAGCTCCGTTCTCACTGCAGTGGCCAGGCTTGGTATTACAGGCAAAGTTCCCACTCACTCAAGTGGGCAGTTTTCTTGTAATACCAAGCATGACCACTGCAGTTGGATAAATAAGCTCAGTGCACAAGTCAGAAAAAGAGGTTATTGGCAGGGGTCCCAGGCAGCAGACCCCTGCCGATCTGCTATTGACGGTCTGTCCTGCAAATAAGCAATCAGTAGTTTAAAACTGGACAACCCATTCAAAGGAGACCTGTAAGAAGGTGCCCTGCCCTATTCTTGTAAACAAAAAATGGACTCCTTTCTTCCAAGGAAGCAGCTGACTGGGATTGAGCACAACTAATAGGCACTTGACCTAAGACTTTGTACAGTTTGCTTTGACGCATATTAATCTAGATCGATCCCAGACAGTCACTTTCTTGCTTGTCTCTGCATGGAAGCAAAAGGCTGCTTTCCCAGAATATATTGCTGTCTTCTGAGAAACCCAATTTTTTTTTCTTACAGCAAAATTAATGCACTGTGTGCAAAAAAAGTGGAAATAGGATAGGAGTCCTTCTGACAAGTCCAATTCCAGTAATACAATAATCTAATCAGTGGTAAAATAAATATTTGCTAATTAAATATTCAAGAAATACCATTTTTGAAGTTTATGGTCCAAAATGTATTCCCATCATGCCTTGGGATAGTGCATTATTTTGCAGTAGATTTTATAGGAGGATGTATGTACTTGGCTTTCCTGCCTTTAAGTTAGAGGAAATGTATCATCTGTTTTTTTTATTTTTTTAATTAATACCAAGTACTGACGAATATACTTATTTCTAATCTGTTTTCTGATTGTAGATTTTTTAAAATTCTATTTTCTGTACATAATTATTGGGGTGGACATTTTGTCATAGTTACTATCAACAGCAGTAAGACTTGCTTTACAGCAGTCACATGGGTAATAAGAACCTTTGGTCTGAAGATTAGTGTTGAGTAAACCAAAACAGCCGAACCCTGTTTTAGTTTGAACTTTGCTAAAAGTAAGGTTTGGCACAAACCCGAAACTTAGGCAAATTATCTTGGCCAAGCCCACTAAAATTCCCCTCCTATTCCTCGTTATAAATCAGTTTTATAGGTATTTGTGAAAATTCAGCTCAAATAATTCGGACCAAACTGAACTTTTTGCCCAAATTTGGTGAACTTGCCGAACTGGACTTTGGTAAAGTTTGCTTATCACTATTGGAGATTATTCATTGACTTCTATGGGATAGTGTTGTAGGCATGCTTTGTGATCTGTGCAAAGGTCTTTGTGCAAGGAAGGGGTGGGCTGCGATCATCACATTAATGATGGATCCAGCGTTATCTATATATAGGTGTATATTGTACACCTTTCATTGTACCCTGCCTGTGATGATAATGAGATGATTACTCAATAGTGACCGCTATATATAAGGATATGTCAGCTTATTTAAGGATCAGTCACTAGAGTGAAAACTGGAAGCTTTCAGGATTTTTAATACAGAATAGCAAAAAAAAGTCACCAAAAATCCTTAAAAAATATGCTTGATACAAAAACTTAAGAAAGTGATCATTTCCCACCTTTTGAAAAGCTAATTATGCAAAATATGATAAATGTTATCTAAATGCTGATTTAGACAAAAACTGTATCTTTCGACTCCTCCATAGGCATGCATGTTTACATCAGCTAACAGCTTACATATATGTTAGATTACATCAGAAGATTCTGTAGAAATTGGTAAATATTAATCTAACATTTTTGACCAGTAAAGGGGGTTGTTTCACCACAAAGAAACACTTTTCCTATAAAACAAACACTTTTCCTCTAGTAGCCACAACAGCAATCAGCTTTGTCTATTCCCCACACCCACTGGAAAAACCACAGCCAGCCAAACTTTCCCCTTCAGCTGTCACCATAGAGAAAATGTGCATTGCATTGCAGTCATTTAGATGAATGACTGGCCCTATAATAATGCATGTAAACTTACAGAGCAGCTCTCCTTTATGGCTGGTAGAGGGGGGTAGGGTCTCAAGCCATCCTTCCTGTGACATTCATATTCTTTAATAGGGCTATTGAATAGGGGTTGTCTTCACGAGATAACTTCGTTAAGGCTTTGAGTCCATTTCTTGCTCAGAAAAATGTCAGCCGGGCGGTAAGCTATGTATAGGAGTACAATATATGTTCAAGCTACTCTGCAGCAAAAGCACTAAAATGTATCTCTTTTTAATATAACTTTCAGCTGCAATCACACACTGTAAATAGTTCACTTAAGTCAGATATATTTTTCTTTTGGGAGAATTATTTCACAATGTTATACGGAGGGCCTGGGCTTCATTCCAGCTGGTAAACATATTTGTTTGCAATAAAAAAGATTGTTTCCATTAGAATTCAGAAGTAACAAGATGTTTTTCTTCATTCTAGATGATGTGGCCAAATTTCACGGAGGACCTCCCAAAAATGCATACATGGAACAGAGTTTCCAAGGCTTGAATCCAGTATTAAATATACCAATTAACTCAAACCAGGTGGAACAAGCAAAGAAGAATGCAGCACTTGTAGGGTCAAAACTGGAGAGTTGGGTTGACAGTTTGGCCAATAACATTTGGTCAGCAGTAGACATCTGTACAACCGGACCCTCCTCATGTCCAGTCATGCAGTCGTGTTCTCAGACAGCTTGGAGTTCACTTAGCCCTGACCCGAAATCAGAACTTGGACTTATCAAACATGATGGACGCTTGAGGTAGCATCTGGTGCACCCTACAATGGCATGGGTTTTAAAAGGGAAATTAACCAATCTTACAAAAAGAACAGATTCCTTAGCAATTTAAAGTGTTTTCTGCTTTCCCAAGGAGTCATCCACCATAGCAGGTATTGAGAAGTCCTTCCTGCTCTCCATTGTAGGTTCTATGGTCAGACTTGCATTGATAGCACTTCCCTACAAATGGCAGAGCACCGACAACAGACTCTGATCAAGGGCTCAAATGCGCAAATATTTCCCTTATGATTGAGTAATGAAAAGCCCCATTTTCCCTTTGCACAAATACGTTCTATTTTTCTACCTTCATGTATTTTTGTGTTTGTCAGTGTTAATAAGCAGTGATCTAAAAAAAAAGGAATATGTCAGCTGTAATGTCAAGAACATGGATTTTTCATTACATTGTGAGAAATTATAGCAAAAGGTGGCCTTTTAATGACTTGTGTTGCCAAAGAAGTCCCAAATGGCATTACAGACACCTCTGGCAGCCAAAGGGTTATAGGATAGAGGTATTTTTTGAGCAGTATGTTTTGGTTTTGCACATGTGTACCCTGTATCAGCTGTTCATATTGGTGTTCCTTGTACCATGATGTTTGTTCATTCATCAGATCATGTGGTGAAGAAAGAGCCCCTTCAAACAGCTGATCGGCGGGATGCCAGGAGTCGGCCCCCACTAATCAGATATTGATGACCCATCCTGAGTCATAGCCCCCATTTCCTAAGATACATGTCTTTGAGATACATAAGGAGGTGCTCCATACTGAGGTATTGAAGAGCAAGGGGCTCATACACTGTACTGGCTCAAGGGCACTCTGCAGTCTGTGAGTCCATACCTGCCCTTATGGTGAGAAATACCTTTTGGCTGAGGTGGCCATTTTGTGTGCTAGACCAATATTTAAGAGACCAATGCATATTAATTTACTCAAGCCAATGATTCCAGCATCTTCAATATGATAATTGTTGATTTTGTTGGTTTCATGGAAATGGTATACTAAATTTTTATAAGTATTCGGTCAACCTACAATACTTTAATTATGTATATGACAGGTACTCTTTAGGCTAGACGACATGGTGATATTCAGTTAATTTGTTGGGCTGACAAAATTTCCTGATGTATTACCCCATTACTGGACCATATGGTGAATTTATCTGCCAAATGACCCCAACTGCCTGAAAGAGACACGCTTTATCAGGCAGTCATGTCCAGAACATACTAAAACAATGTTCATACTGCATGTTGGGTGTCATCCACCAAACTTTGCCATGTAGTCCCAGCCTTAGGTTTCTACATGCTATTATGAAAGATGTTAGATATCATCGAGTTGATCAACCCTCTAGTTAATTCCTTTAAGCCTCTTTTAAATAGTTTTTTGGTCTGGCTGCGACATTCTGAAGGTACGTGGCAAATTGTGATGAGCAAAAACCACACGAAATACATGCTATTGAACCTATAGTAACATCACCATTGGTTTTTATTTCTTTTTATATGGACCAAAGAGAGATAAGTCTTCCTTTTCCCTTATGAGACATCTCCACCTCTATGGATTGGGCGAGAAAGCTTCTCAGATAAGTTTGAGCTTCCAGCACTTTGACCCTTCACTGCCAGAAGCATATTTTACATAATACCATACCATGAGCTCTTGGCAGCCATTGTTTGCTTATTTATCATAGACGTCTATGAATTATCTTATCTTTGTTAACGAGAGAAAAGTCTGGAAATGGATTTTCAGTTATAATTGGAATTTATTTCAACACCTATTTACTATAGTATCAGGGTGAAGTCCGGTGTCTTGCTGCTAGATATACCGCTCATGTTTCACTCTTTTTGACTTGCTGCTACATGTAGCAATGCCCTTTTAAATATGATAGTTCCTGATATGAAGCTAACACGACTGATTAATTAGAAATTCATCAATCGAACCGGTATAACCCTTCTGGTTTGTACCATAAGGCAGAATCATATGACTCCTGAAGATGGATCGGGAAGTTCTCTAGGCATTAGCTGTGCTAAGGCCATGTTCTTACAAGCTGGAAGGTTGTAACTTATAGTTCAGCCTTGTTTGGCTAGATAGTAACATGTAGGTAGGTAAATGAAGTATTCTAGATATTTATTATTTATATATTTTTAGTCAATGACTAATTAGTAAGTGCTGCTTTTGCAGCTTGAAGTTTATCGTACTAACTACAGCTGCCTTTCTTCAGTAAAGGCCCAGCGCTTTGCAATTTATTGTGTTTCAATCAAGTTAAGACTTGGTCATGTTAAGATTATTATTTCCCATTTGTTTGTATTTTTACTGTACTTTTTCTATCTCTAGCCTTCAATGATAACATATTTGACATCTGTTCACACTTTGATATGCTTTGACTGATTTGCTATATACAAATGTATAATTCACACAATGTATGAGGAAGAAGTGACCGTATAAATACTGGAAATGAGTCCGGATCTTTGCGAATACAGTGACATCACTGGATCCCATGTTGATTCTCTACCACAGCTGTCTAAAAAAATGTATCCTTTTTGCCCATATCAACCAATCACATTGCAGCTTTGTCTTTCCAGATCAGTTTAAGAAATGGGTGCTGCGGGCAATAAGGCTGTTTTTTTCTGGGAGACAGTTCACTGATTCGGGCTATAGATCTTGCATCCCTCAAAATATCACTCATCTTGGGGTTTATAATGTTTGATCCATGGAAAGTTTGCTGATGCGATAATCATAACAATTGATACATTATAGTAACAGTGTCACTATACATGGATGATGGAACCTTTAAGGCAATATTCACATGCAACATATTTGTTGCAGACTAGAGATGAGCGAGTATACTCACTAAGGGCAATTGCTCAAGCGAGCATTGCCCTTAGCGAGTACCTGCCCGCTCAGGAGCAAAGATTCGGCTGCCGGCGGCGGGCGGGGAGTTCCGAGGGAGAGCGGGGAGGAGCGGAGGGGAGATCTCTCTCTCCCTCTCTCCCCCCTGCTCATGGCCGCAACTCACCTGTCACCCGCGCCGGCAGCCGAACCTTCTCTGCCGAGCAGGGAGATACTCGCTAAGGACAATGCTCGATCGAGCAATTGTCCTTAGGGAGTATACTCGCTCATCTCTATTGCAGACATTTCAGCAACTGAAAATCAGTAGTTTTTGCTTTGGTGGTAAGGACATAGATTTCACCAAGACCCAATCAGATGAATGAAACAATCACAACAATTTCTTTTCAGAGTATTTAAACTCCATATTAGTGCGTGCGAGTTTGAGGGAAAAAAAGCAGGATGATAGGTCCTGCTTATCTTTTTCGCATGTAGTATTAACTGCGTACGAGAAAAGTTGGGCAAGTCCTATCTTTTCTCGCTCATAGTAATAATGTGCAAGAATCCTGATAGCAGAAGAAAAACATTGAAATCAATAGTTTACACATTCTATAGATTTCAGATTGTTCTATAGATTGCAAACACACCATTGTATATTATCTACTGTAATGTAACATGGGAGATCTTTAGTAGTATTGTGTGCTTTGAAAACTGAGGAAATGTGTCATCTGTAAAGAACGGGCACCAGAAGATTGTGCACTGCTAATTTTGTGGGCAAAGCTCAGGATAGCGGGTCATTCCACGGCTGGAACTCCTTCAGTTAGACATATTGTCAATATGCTATGAAAATGTGAAATATGAAATGCCTTTAAGGAAAACTTGTCACATTGAACATGCAAAGCAAGCTGCAGGTAGCATGTTATAGAGCAAAGGAACTGAGTAGACTGATATATAAGGCCTCCCCCGAAAATAAGATCTAGCTAACCTGCATAAAAAAAATCTATACTCACGTGGTCCACGGCCTCCCGATGGTCTCCAGCGTGGCAAACTGCATCCTCCCCGTCTGACAGCTGTGCTTCTTCCTGGTGACGGGGCTTTGAATACCCCGCCTCCAGCATAGCGCGTAGTGTGATTGGCTAATCGAGCCCCAGCCAGCCAATCACAGCCGGCGCTCAGTGAGCCAATCACAGCCACTCAGTGATGCAGTACTGAGCAGCACCGCCCTAAGTCTAGAATGAGCAAATAATTAAATGAATTACAAGTTATACTTAATCTTTTCTCACAAAACTATATATCAAGTTGTTTAGCTCTTCCTGCTGTATAACCTACTGCCAACAGAATGGACTACATGTTAAACGTGACAGGTTCCCTTTAAGACAAATTGAAATTACTTTACATAGTGCAAAGTAGACTCTTAAAATAATATAATTAATACTGCTGCAGACAGCCATCAGTTAGAAGTCCTTTAATATTTGTATGACTAGATCAAATAATTGTGAATCTGAAAACCCAACATATTTTTTGAAGTGAACCCCAAATAAGGCCACTCAGAGGCGTAACTTGAAGCTCCTAGGCCCCGATGCAAAACTTGGAACAGGGCCCTGAACTATAATGCTTTACTTATAGTACTGGGTTATCTATATGGAGAAGAGAGGCCTTATGGGCCCCCTAAGGCTCCTGGGGCCAGGTGCAACCGCATCCCCTGCATCCTCTATAGTTACACCCCTGAGGCCACTAACCCCACTGCTTTGTAGTCCCAAGATGACTATCTCATGAATAAAATGGTCTTGGTGAGGTCACTAACAAGTAGTAGACTTACATATAGATACAACTCATAGATACAACTACTATGGGGTCAGTGTTGATGGGAGACGGTTCACCCTATCCATTTTCCAAGAGTTGATATGAACTACCATAGTCTTCAATGCTATAAAAGGCACGGCATGATACGTGAAATTTTGATACAAAATTGTTGATGGACCCTAATATCTCAGTGTCCTCATTCCATTGTAATATTGTTGTATGTGCCATGATATAGACTGGATTGTGGTCTCGTCTGAAAGTCATATTCTTTTTCCCCTTCTGGGTGCTACTGCCAGAGCTACCTCTCTGTGTTCACAACTAACCGGACAAAGCAACGTTCTGCTTTAACATACAGTTATTTGAATGTACAAACTATGCAAACCATCTCTTTGTTTTCGTCACCTTCATTTTGGAAAAGCTTGGAAGAGTTAAATGTTACCTTGCCGAATAACAGCAAGAAACTGTACAGGCTTCTCTGATAACAGAGTGAATCTATTTGGCGCTGTTCACAGTGCTCTATTTGTATATTATAACATTGTCAATTGGTTTTATTATGTAAAGCTTACTGTTCCTTTTCTTTTTTCCTCGATTGTTCAGTGGTTATTATACTGTTCTGTCACTCGTTGGGGGCTAGTTGTATTAGAACAGTCTGTCTGGATTCATATTGCTGTTGTGAAAGCTTATGAAAATAATATATTTGCAACAAGAAACGTAGTATTATGCTTTGTACATTTTCTTTGTTGAAAGTATATTTTTACATGTTGGTTTCACGTGGCTTGTTGTCCAGGTATTTTTCATCGGATGATCAACCAGAGTTAAAGGTACAGTGTTCACAAAATCCGTTCATTGGATCCAGATGATAGAACTGTAGCCTCTCTATATGCCCCGTGTGATGCCTACCCATGGCAGTATATTCTACCCAAAAATCAATGCTCACGTAACGTGGTATTCCATGGAATGGGCCACAATTGTTTTACCACTGATTCCCTATAAACTAAAAATTCTAGCTGCTTCAGAGGCATTAAGAAATACCATCCAGGCCTTTAGTGTAATACAACTTTACATGTCTTTTACATGCGTGTGAAGGAATGGATGTAGAAGGAGACCACTGATTGTATTGGTGCATGCCAGATGATACAGTGGGTATAGGTAAGTATTGTTCTTTATTCTATATGCGCAAACTACTTGTTTCGGAACCAGGCAGGATCCTTCATCAACTGATGTATAATGCAAGATTTGTGGCCAAGTTCTTTGTTTGTGATCGCGAAGAGCTTGGCAACAAATCCTGTATTTTATATATATTACCTGACAAAGGATCCTATCTGGGTTCAAAACTTCAGATGAGCGAGTATACTCGCTAAGGCACATTACTTGAGCGAGTAGTGCCTTAGCCGAGTATCTCTCTGCTCGTCTCTGAAGATTCGGGGGGGCGGGGAGCGGCGGGGGAGAGCGGGGAGGAACGTCGCCATTTTATGGAGCAATAAAGCCCTGAATCTTTAGAGACGAGCGGGGAGATACTCGGCTAAGGCACTACTCGTTCAAGTAATGTGCCTTAGCGAGTATACCCGCTCATCTCTATTCAAAACGTGTAGTTTGTATATACGAAAGAACACTTATACACACTATAGCCCAAGTGTTTGATCCGGCATGTTTCGGTACCAGCACCGGTCTCCGTCTATATCCATTCCTTGAGGCTTCACTAGGGATTTATCTTCAAGTGAGAGAACTACAATTGGCAGCAGCCAAAGAGATCTATATACTACTTGTATTGAAAGTGGTATAATACATAACCTCAACAGGTGAGTGCAGTACTTACCCTCCGACTCTCAAAAAATATATCCTGGTCCTGCACGTGAGTGTGGCAAAAGTCCATTTACCTAAAATTGAGTGCATTCCACTCATTGACAAATACCTAGTACATTCCCTAAGAGGAGATATCAGATCTTCCATTGCTCTTTACGGGCAAAGAAGATATAGAAAGAGGATGATGTATATAAAAGTGTATATTCACTTTTGATTAATATATTCATAATTTACTAGAATAGGTTAAAAAAGTTAATAATAAAATATCCATGATTTCAAATACAGTAGAAAAATAGTAAAACCTTATCATTTATAAGTGCAGCTTACAAATGATAATTAACGTGAGATGGAACTTATAGGGTCAAGAAATAAATCAGCACAGTATTTGGATCTGAAACGAACATGATAACTGGTGGCCCTAAATTCCAGACCAATACACAACTTTTTTTTAAAGTAAAGCTATTGTTTAATGAGTCATGGAACAAAACAGATACATTCACAATACAATGCAGGGCAAGCCATGTGGACTTTCGTTATGATATGTGCTTATGAAAATGACCCAAAAGTTTTGTTAAACTGACTACATAAGAGACTTTAGAGGGCCATTTTCTAAACAACTTGTCATTTATGGTTGGTCTATGAACATTGCCATTTTGGATCACAATACCATAGGTTAAACAACAATTTGATAATTGATCTCTGTCCTGATATGAGGTATGTTCTGGGATTCCATGGAGGACATAGATCTGTCATTTGGCATGAATGACTTTTCACCCACAATACCCAACTAGTACAGAACAAATCCAACATGCAGATCAACTTTCCTATACATCTCTGCCATCAACGAGCATCTGCCACCTATATTCATGTCAAGGTGGTAGCAGTTGCCAGAAAATTGGCTAAATTGGATTTTTAAGTCATCCAATATTTGTGGCTGGGTTTAAAAAAGATTTAAAAATCACAAGTTACATATGATAGATAATGCAATGCTATCACTGTAATATCGTCTGCTAATAAAATGTATAACTGGTTATTTTTAAATGTTTTCTAAATCCAGCCATAAATACTGCATGGCTGAAAAAGCCAATTTAGCCAATTTTCTGGTAGCTATGTTATTTACCATTAGATTCATCTTAATACCACAGCCTTCCACTAACGTTTTGGCTTTTAGGCAAATACCAAATTTTCGAACAATATCAATGCTAGACACAAAATGTATTTGCATTAGAGTTGAGCGAACATACTCTGCCGAGCTTGATGCTCGTTCGAGTATTACAGTACTCGATCGTGCTCGTTACTCGAACGAGCATCAAGCCGTGTTCGACCCCGCCCCAGTTTTTTGCTTCTCCCACTGTGACGTGCCTGTTTTGGCAAATTTTTTGTCTGGCAGGAAGAGGAGAGAGAGAGAGAACGAACAAAGAAGAAGAAAAAAAGCTCGGGACCCGGCGTCCCACATACACAAATACTCGAGTCTCCCATTGTAGTCAATTGGATTCATTACTCGAGTAGAGCTCTCGAATTTTACGAAAAGCTCGACTCAAATAACGCAGACCCGAGCATTTGGGTGCTAGCTCATCTCTAATTTGCATGTTAAATATAAGGAGGCCAAATCTGAACGCTACACCTTCAAAAGTGGGACTAGAATCAGATTTGGTTGTGCCGATCCTAAGGATTTGGTGCAACCCAAATCGTCCTTAACATTCTCAGAGTTTAACTGTGTTCCTGACTAAATATGGATTCAGTGTATCCTTAGTGCCAACTCAAATGTCGCGAAGCTTCAGCTGACCCACTAGCAAATGTTTGTGTTGATGTGAACTCTGCTCCAGCAATGAATTGGTCAGACAAATTATTTCTGATTGTGTTAAGTGTGTAGGAGGTTTTAATCTGCACCAGATATTGATTTCTGTAGATCATCCTATTTTTGAGTGCATTAATCCATGCAATTTTTTCCCGTTACATAGAGAACAGTGGATAGTTGTGTGTCTATTGAACAACAATGCATAGTGCATTATAGTCATGATACTGAATCATTATGGTCATAGCCATTATTGTTCAGTGAAGTATTATTGTATTTTACCTAATAGTGGAACTTAAAGGACCAATATATATTAATGGTCTAAAAAAAACTCTAAAATAAAAAACAAAAGATTTTCTAACGAAATTGATTGTGATATTTTTGGTCTTTGATTGCAAATATTATCACTCATCTGCAAAAATGTGGTACAGTTGGCTGCTATGACGGAGATCCATTGAATTTGCCCACTGTGGGCTTGAGATTCTTTGTCACTCTTAACACAGTTCATTATGTTCTGATACACTCTCAAAACTCTGCACACCTTTTGATTATTAAAAAATTGCATTATGGCCCGTGTTCAAATGCATCCTTGTCAAGTTGCAGACTGTTTCAATTATAACTTATTTTTGCCTATTACGTTAGGGGGTAGAACAAGGTAAAAAGTTGTGAGTTTGAAAGGGTTTTCCCAGAAAAAACTACTTACCACCTATCCACAAGAATGGGTGTTTTCAACGTCTCCTTATGAATGTCATGGTGGTCACATGTGCGCACTACTGTTTCATCCATCTCTATGGAACTGCCAGAGTTAGTCAAGCACTGTATCCAGCTATCTCTGGCAGTCTCTTAGAGATGAATACAGTGTCAGATTCCTATGAAGCTCAGCGTTCGGGTCAGGATACCCACTGTCGGGAGACTCCCCTGTATTATGGACACATAAACATGAATTAGAAAACACATTACATAATGTTATCTTCATCTGGTAAGTATCTGGCTTAGCTTGAAGGTTTTCATGTGCTTAGGCTGACCGGGAGTCAAGCGGTTTAAGTAGCAACAACAAAAGAAAAAAGCTGCCTTCTTGAAAACACTTCTTTTATTCAAAAAGATCGAAAAAATTACAAATGGTAGGTAATATATCACTAGAGATGAGCGAGCATACTCGTTAAGGCGATTTACTCGAGAGAGAGCATCGCCTTTTTCGAGTACCTGCTGGCTTGTCCCTGAAGATTCGGGGGGTGGGGGGGTGCGGGGCAGTGAGGGGGAGCGGGGAGGAGAGTGAGAGAGATCTCTCTCTCCCTCCGCAACCCCCCGCTCATCCCCCAAATCTTCAGGGACGAGCCAGCAGGTACTCGAAAAAGGCGATGCTCTCTCTCGCAAATCGCCTTAACGAGTATGCTCGCTCTTCTCTACATATAACATCATGTCCACTCTCAGATGTGGTTCGAAAGACACTTCTTTCTTGATCACGCATATGAGCGTAGACATAGTGTTACATGGTACCTACCATTTGTAATTATAGGAGGCAGCCTTTTTTCCTTTGTTGTAAACATGAATTGGCACTGTACCGACAGCAGATGAGGGGAAACTCAACCCGGCAGCAGTCACGTTCACATCTCATGCTGTGGTATTAATCAGATTTTTCTAAACATGAATTTAGATGAAATTCCTATAAACAAAAAAGGCTCTGTTCACACTAGTGTCATGTCTTCTGTTGGCAACGGAGCCACGACCTTTTTGAAAGATTTGTTTCTCAATGGATCCAAATGGATGCTGATAGACCTAATTGACTGTAATGAGGACCATCTGGGTTCTAGTACTTTTGGCAGAAAGAATAGCGCTGAAGACTGCACTATTCTTGGTATCAAAAATTAGAAAATTTAACGGAAGACCCAACAAAACATATGGTCTTATTCAACAATTATGCCTCTGTTTGCACATCACATACACTTATATCAATCAATATGATTTACGACACGTGAATTGATATTTATGAGTTATCTTGTAGAAAGACGTCCCGTCAAGATGTTCACTCTCAGTATACCTGACTACAGTAAGATACACAAGAAAAGGTTTATAATGGCAAAGGGTTAATAACGGGTTAATTCTGAAGTATTTTACAGATTTTTCTTATATTGTATCTGACCACCATTTTTTTTAATTTTGAATCTGGCAGCGACGTACCTTAATTTTTTTACGAGTCATCTTGTGCATTAAACTGTACAGTAACATTTTGTAATTCTATTGGGTAAAACATGTAAATATGAGTGTTGTCAAAAGAGATAAAATAAATGGCACACACTGAAAGATGTAGATATTTTGCTAATTTATTTAAAGGAGTATTTTATGAATTGAAAAAAAAATGTCTTAAATTTGACCGGTCTTAAAAAAAAATGTCAAAAAGTCTGAATTTTCCTCGTAGTAGAATGTGATTTTTAACACTTATTGCACTACCCTAATGTTTTTTTTTTTAGCCTAACAAATTGTGCCTTAGCTGTATTTTTTGTCTAGGGAAGTCTTTTCTTTTTGTCTAATAAAATATATAATATTTTTCAAAAAAAAAAAAAGGAAAGAAAACAGTGGATGTATGGTAAAATTGTATTATACCAAAAAATGAGAAAAAAATACAAAAATATCACCCAGCTGCGGTTGTATATAAGTGCTTTCAGTCATATTGTGTTTTCAAATGCAACATTTCTCAAATAAAAAAAAAACAAAAAAAAAACTTGTTATTGAGTTGTTTTTTTAAGTACAGAAATAGCCTTTGGTGATCTGCCCTTGTCACACATTTCGTCTGTGCTGAAAATTTCTGTTTCCAGCTTTAATGTTGCCTTTCAGAATGGCAAAAACAAAAATTCAGATTAATGCCAAATGAGATTGACAGTGACATTTAACAAAATAATACAATTTAGTTTTTTTATTTATTTCAGTATGTGAAAATGAATGACAAAATATCCTCTAGTAGGAAATATTGTGCTGATGTTGTTTAACACAATCTGTCTCTATGACAAACATACGAAAATAAGTACATTGGCATGGCTGACTATATTCCAAAACTTTTTCCAAGGACACTGTGGTCATGCAGTCAGATGGATCACAGTGGGAGGAAGAAGAAGTGGGGTGGGGCAGGTAACTAATAAATACCTGTCACAACATGATAAGACATTTGGTATTTGAACCTGAACATGTCATGTGACATGCCTGGGAGAAATGAATGCCCTCAACCCCATCCAGGATTGCCTGGAAAAACCTAAATTTTTCTTTTTTCTGGCCAACATATCCAAAAGTCATAGACAGACAATATTTTTTACATAAACTCAGGACTATAATGAAGGATAAAGCTTACAAGTGACACAGCTTTTTATAGATCAGAAACTAATGTGAATTTATTACCAGCATTTACAGCAAACTGTAAAATGATGATAATTACAGTCATAATAATCTTCTCCAGTACCAACAGCCTCAAGAAAATCATGGATGTATCTATTTTTTTTCCATGGACAACGGGAAAAAAATGCCCAATTTTTACAGACTATCGAGGAATTTCTGGACAGTTGGCAACTCTGAACCCCTCATAAACAGGGAAATTGAGCCTGTGAAGATAGCCCTGAACTCAGGGGCGTAACTTGAAGCTCCCGGGCCCCGATGCAAAACTTGTAACAGGGCCCCCCAACTATAATGCTTTACTCATAGTACTGGGTTCCCTATATGGAGAAGAGAGGCCTTATGGGCCCCCTAAGGCTCCTGGGCCCGGGTGCAACCACATCCCCTGCATCCTCTATAGTTACGCCCCTGCCTGAACCCACAGCTAAGACAATGTTCAAAAGCCCCAGTTACTAGACAAGCTGAAAGACTAACAATAGGGTCTGGATTGCAGAAGGGCTGTGTCATGTTACAGGCTATTGCTACGACCAATTGTCATGGATTGGACAGTGGAGAGAGGTTTATGGTTTTGACAGTTGCTAACCTGTGGCATCGATACCCAGGGGCAGACCACAGAGTCAACTTAGTTCCAGCTCCCTGGATCCTGCATTCGCGCAAGATGGAGCCCAACCAAGCACTGGTTACATTTTTGGAATAGTGTGGATACTGTGGACACAATGCAGTTATTCCCTTTGCTGTGCGACCCCCAGAACCCACAGAATTGCCTATATGCATAGCCAGTCATATGTCACCTATCTTATTTGGTATCCACACGTAGGTGAATTTCAGTCCCAGAAACAAATATACATAAAAGACCTCTGCAGATGTGAGGGAGGGGGAACGAATATTGAGGAGTTCAACCCAGTTTTCCCTAGGACATAACGGTGGCAGGATGACAAACAAAGCTAGGTGATGATTTTTCAATATCATTATATTACACCTGCTCCACCTGTTATTTGCTGACAGAGAGGTACCTCAGGACTCAATGGGGTTCTCAGCTTTCGAGCTCCTGTATGGAAGGCATGTATGGGGACCCCTGGCTTTGCTAAGAGAATCTGGTGAAGGAAAACTAGTCACCTCTGAAGTGTCAGTCATCAACAATGTCATGCGGATAAGATGCAGACATTGACACAGCTGGTGTGCGAGAACATGGAGCAGGCCCAACCCAGCCAAAAACAGTGGTACGATCGTAACGCTAGAGAAAGAGCTTATGAGGTGGATCAGAAGGTGTTGGTCCATGTCACACTGACCCAAAACAAGTTTCAGGCTGCTTGAGAAGGCCCCTACCTTGTTCACCAGTGACTTAATGATGTGAACTATCCTGTCACAATTGATCACACTTGAAGAAAGCAGAGTCTTCCACATGAACATGATGAAGGCTTGTCATGAATGGTGGGCATGCACCTTGCCAGTGTGCAGCCTGCCCCAGGAGGGTGAGGTCTTAGTTGATTTGCTAACCTCAACTCAGGCAGATAGATCTATTGAGGATGCAGTCTTCAACCTGCAGCTCACTGTGGACCAACTGCCCCAGCTGCAAGAGTCCCTGCTCCCCTTTCTGCCCACCTTCACTGATAAACCAGGGAGGACCCGGTTGCAGTTCACTATGTGAACACTGGGGACTACCCCCCTGTTGGGCAGCCTGCCTACTGAGTTTCCTCAGGGGTGCAGGCAGATAATAAGCTGGTCATTGACGAGATGTTACATCTGGGCATTATCCTGAAGTCCCAGAGTGCATGGACTTCCCCTGTAATCCTAGAGCCAAAGAAGGACTGGATGACCCGGATCTGTGTAGACTACAGGAGGTTAAATGCCATCACGGTAACCAATGCTTATCTGATGCCTCTCTTCGGTGAGCTATTGGACCAGCTGGCTGGTGCCCAGTACATCACTATCATGGATCTGAGTTGGGGGTACCTATGACCACGGAAGAACAGCAGAGGTCTGCTTTCATTCCCCCATTCAGACTCTATTAGTGCAGACTGATACCCTTTAACATGAAAAATTCTCTGTCGTCTTTCCAACAATTGGTGGATCAGTTGCTTGAGGGGCTTGAAAAGTGTGTGGTTGCATATTTGGACGATATTGCCATCTTCAACCCCCCTTGGGAAGAACACCTGGAGCATCGGTGGCGGGTGCTCAAGTGGAACCAGGCCGCAAGCCTGACTATCAAGCCTGGAAAGTGCTAGATCAGCAAGCCAGAGGTGCAGTACCTAAGGCCCTGAGTAGGAGGGGAACGTTAAAGTTAGAGTACGGGAAGGTGTATGCGTTCCTGGCCTAGCCCACTCCTAAAACAAAGAAGTAGGGGATGTTCTCCTCCAGTACCACTGGGTACATTTTTACCCCACTAAAGTGCCCTAGCCAAGTCCCTCACTGACCTGACCAAAAAAAAACTGTCAGGTAGTAAACTGGACCTCTAACTTTGATCAGTTCTTTGTAGACCTTAAGGCTGCTCTCTCCAGTGCCCTGGTTCTGCAAGCCCCAGACTTCACCAGGAGGTTTGTAGTGCAGACCGAGGCCAGCGCATATGGCCTGCATGCTGTTCTCAGCCAAGTAAACTCTGGTGGGGAAGCACACTCAATGCTGTATCTAAGCCACAAGTTCCTGCCCAGAGAAGTGGTATGTGCTACACTAGAGAAGGAGTATTGCAGAGGCTGCAGCTGTATCTCTATGGGCGTAACTTCACCATAGTGACAACCCGCTCAATTGGTTGCATACTACCGTAGGTGCTAATGGGAAATTGCTTAGGTGGAGTTTGGTTTTGCAGCAATATGATTTCACCATCCAGCAGTAGGCATGATAATGCTGATGGGTTATCCAGTCAGGGTGAGGCAGCAGAGATGGGCTTAGTATGTAATCTGAGGGAGCAAACTACTAAACCCATCCTAAAAGGAGGAGGTATGATATTGGTAAATCACCACTCAGCTTTCTGTGTCAATCTATCACCATTCTGGCCTAGGGAAAGCTGGGTTGAACTCCTCAATATTCATTCCCCCTCCCTCACATCTACAGAGGTCTTTGATGTATACTTTTTTCTGGGACTGAAATCTACCTAAGCATGGGTTTCTGGGACTAGCAAGGAAGTTCTTTGTTCTGATGTCAATGAAGTTACCAAGTGACAAGTGGATGTCAATTCCCACCTTCCCACCAAACCTTTGTCCCATCCTGTTCCCTGTCTACTCCAAGCAGACATTGTGGCAACTTGCCTTGATACTGTATTTATCAAAGGAGAAATTTATAATGGGGAATATGGGTCACCCAAAGGTTCCAGCCAAACAGTCGTTACATTTTCAAAACCTGTGGAGTTACAGGAGTAACTGTGGACCCAATGCAGTTACTCCTGTCGCTATGCAACCTCCAGAACCCACAGAATTGCCTGTATGCCTTGGCTTTAGAACCAAGTGGATCCCCTCCCCAAATTGTCAAACCCAGGAGAGGCATTCAGTTGCAGGCTGATCCCCATTACACACTGACTATGTGCCCAGGTATATTGGAAACAACTTTCTCTCCTTTTCTTTGATACTGTTTGTGTGTGTTTGTATGCTCCTTAGTCCTTACCTTTTTATATAAATCATCTTTTGTATATTTTTATGTAAGCACCAACTCTTTTTTTCTAGAATGATTTAAAACTTAATTAGTCATCCTTGAACACTTTAAAGGATCTAGAACTCCGAAGTGTGGTAATTGTGTGTGAGGTGGCTGACATACCTGTCGGAAACAGTTAGTGGTGGTAGCAAGGTGTGTTGTGGTGTGCTAGGCCTTTCAGAGTGTAACTTGGGCTCCATCTTGCATGACTGCAGGATCTAGGGAGCTGGAACTAAGTCGACCTGCAGTCTGCCTTTGGGTGTTGATGTTGTAGATCGGTGACTGTCGGACCCGTAAAACGCCATCCAATCTGTAACAATTAGTCGTAGCGTATTACGTGACAAATTAGTTAATGATGTTTTATCAATATCATTAAATCACAGGCTGCACTTTAAACTTTATTTATAGTGGTAAACTAAGCAAATTTTTATGAAAGTATATTTCAAGGTTTATGAGACACACAGAGGCTATTAGATGAGCATAAGTTGTCTGAAAAGTTAGTGTCCTTTTAAGTAATGTTTAATATGATTATTTTTACTTTGAATGACAATATACTTTATTTGGGGCTCCACCAGAAGGTGCTGCAAAGGGAAACATCCAATTTGTAAGATAGGCCCTGGGCACTAAGATGCTTCCCATAAGTATAATATTTCCCATAACTTGAATAGCACTGATACACAACAAAGCTGATTAAATTGCAGCCTGTTGAGTAGTAGCCCTCAAACTATTTAGCACTTTTCCTTACCACTATTTATAACTGCTTCTTTATATCTTATAACATGTTCATACATCCACATCATTCGTCTGCTGTAATATTGTAGTGGCCCAGAGTTAGTAGGGCCCCTCCATAATGTTTTGTGTCTGTCACATGTCAGCGTCTTATGTGTAGTATGCATTAAAGTTATGTGTATTGGACTTCTGCAGTACTGAATGGGTTAATGTTTGGGTTATGTCTAGCAAATGTATAGTTTTGTGAGTCATGTGATGTTGCTTGTTATTTGTTTTTGCAAGAATTCAATGTGGAGAGTTGAAGTTTTGACAGACTAAGGTAGTAGAAGTCTGACAGACTGAGGGAGAAGTTGAGTGAGTTAGCGAGTGAGCGTCAGAGACTACAGAGATTGGTCCATGTTAACCAAAAGATTAGGCACAATTGCTAAACGATGCAAAAATACTCTACTGTATTACTATGAAAGCATAAAATGGATCCACACATAGAGCTTAGAATAATTAAAATGGATAAACTTTATTACAAAACAAGATAGCAGTTAAAAACATATGTATAATAGGAGAAAGTGAGTATCTGGATTGAAGGAACAGGACTAAAACAATAGAATAAAAATGCATTCATGGTATAAATAGGATAGCAATAAATACAATAGTGGATCTACTGAGTCATATATAATACAAACCAGACAAACAAGGCAATAAATTAAGACTGTCAGATCACACAACATAGAAATGCAAAGCTATTACCACATCCTAGTCAAGACCTGCATCCTGAGCTCCAATGCACGTTTCGCATCTGCTTCCTCCAAAGGGGAATTCTATTGTTTAAGTCCTGCTCCTGCAATCCAGATACTCACTTTCTACCATTATACATATGTTTTAAACTACCATATTGTTTTGTAATAAAGTTTATCCATTTAATTATTCTGGATGTGTGGATCCATTTTGTGTTTTCAGAGATTGGTCCATGTGTGGAGCAAGGAGGAGGCCGAGTGATGGTCTGGTGCTCAGTCTGGGCCCAGCCTGCCCAGGAAACCTCGGTACAGCTGTTGAGTGCTGAGAGTGAGACAAGCCGCTTCAAAGCGAGAGGACACAACTAACTTGAGTGTGGACCGGTAGAGAGTGAGAGAGAGAAAGAGTTGCTGGGAGTGGGTTTGCACAGATAACTTGGACTGTGGATCATCCGAGATATCCGAAAACTCCTCCCTGCTACACCACTCTGATTTGTTGTATCTGTGCTAGGTCTGTTGATGTGGTTTGGACTTTGTCAAGTTACAGTAAATGGACATTTCCAACCGTTCCCGGTTTTGTTCAGAAAGTTTCCCCTGTGTGTGGACTACTTTATTTCATTGTCTAGTTTCACTGCAGAGGACGGAACGGTGGCATCACGTGTAACCTCTGGTTACTTCCCCTGTGATCTCCTGCAGCAGAAACGTGGTTGGGTCCCGAGCTACCCCTAGGGGAGGGGGAGATGGTAGAGCCTTGTGACAAGGTCTTTCTCTACCCTGCTATCTCCTCGGCTGTAGGCCCGCTCCTCGGACGCTGCAATATAACAATTTGTAACCATAATTAAGGCTTAAAGCAATTTTAATACCATTACAGTCAGGTTCTATCTTATAATCTGTTTTAAATAAAGCATGCACGGTCTGCATTTATAAAAGATGCCAAACTACCCTTCTGCTCTCTACCATTGTAACTGTAAGCTTAACAGGAGCAACCAGTGTCAGGCAGCTCCTGCCAAGGCAAATAGGATCACGGGGTGCATCAAAAGGGGCACATGATGAGAACATTGTTCTTCCTCTTTACAAGTCACTGGTTAGACCTCACATGGAGTATTGTGTACAGTTTTGGGCACCAGTACTCAAGAAGGACATATCAGAGCTTGATCAGGTACAAAGGCGGGCAACTAAAGTAATAAATGGAATGGGCAGACTACAATACCCAGAGAGGTTATCAAAATTGGGATTATTTAGTTTAGAAAAAATATGTTTTAGGGGCGCTCTAATAACTATGTATAAATATATCAGGGGACAATACAGAGATCTCTCCCATGATCTGTTTTTACCCAGGACTGTGATTGTAACAAAGAGGCATCCTCTACATGTAGCGAAAAGAAGGTTTCTACACCGACATAGAAGGGGGTTCTTTACTATAAGAGCAGTGAGACTATGGAACTCTCTGTCGGAGGATGTGGTGACGGCAAATTCCATAAAAGAGTTCAAGAGGTTCCTGGACACCTTTCTTGAGCGATACAATATTAAATGTTATAATCAGGGATTATTCCGATTGCCAGATTATAGTCAGGAAGGAATTTTTGCCCCTTAAATTGTGAAAATTGTTTTATACCTCATTGTTTTTTTTGCCTTCCTCTAGATCAACATTAGGGGTAAAACGCTGAACTGGATGGACATATATGCTTTTTTTTGCAGCCTTAAATACTATGTAATGTATTGAGATAGTTGCCATTAGCTTCAACCTTCTGTAGTTCACATTCAAATAAAGATGACCATGCATAGATTCTTTCCATTGATTCTGTTGATGTCAGTCTCTATGCATCCCAGTGCAGCACAATAACACATGTCCTGCTGCGGACTTGAAGCTGATGGGCCCCAGTACAAAATATATAACAGGTACCCCCCACTATAATTCTTAATTCATAGTACAGGTCACCTTATATTGGGAAGAAAGGCTTTGTGGGCTCCCTAAGGCTCCAGGACCTCCATACAACAGCATCTTCTGCACCCATCATTGCCATGCCCCTCGATGCATCATTCAGAATGCGCAGGATGAGAGTCTGTGGAGTAGAGTCTTGAGTTTCAGTGGCTAAATTCTTATACATACCTAGTATTGGCCATAAGTACTGCTTGACTTGGCAAATCATTTATTGAGGATGTGGTATTCAAATGCCACATGAACCACCAATGATAACTCCAGTTGCCACTGACTTGAGAATCCCATGACCAAGTCAATTAAAAAACAGAAAAAGTTCCTCATGGTGGGAAAATCCCTTTAATATCATGTATACCAGCTGCTCAATGTGTGCTGTTTAAAATAATAAATATATTTGGGATTTTTCTTTCAACCTCATTAAATAAAGAGCACCTCTGGCCTAAATGTCACTCTGTCTCCAGTAATTTCTCTAATGTTTTTGATCTCCACTATCAATCTGTCATCTCATAGTTTATGGAAAATACTTTGCAGAAATGCCAACTAGTCGTCTTTGAGATGTCTCAGCATGTGGCCTGATGAATATTAACGAGAACATCTAGCATGGAGCTCCGAAAATATTTGCACTATAAATTATGCTTGTAGAAAATATGTAATGTGTCGATGAAGGTTCTTTTTGTTACCTTGAGGGCGGACACCCACTGGCCTTTTTTTCTCCACTGCGCTGCGCGAGTAAATGAAAAGTCTCGCAGCGCAGTGCAAGAAAAAAACCGGCATCACGCCGGGATATCGCCAGTCTTTTCAATGGGGCCAGTGGCAGCAGCGCTAGCCCCATTGAAAAGATATGGAGAATGCAGCAGACTTCTGCCACAGCTGTGACAGGAGTTTCCTTCATCCCCGCGGGGACCGCTGGGATGAAGGAATCCTCTGTCACAGCTGTCACAGCTGTGGCAGAAGTGCAGAATGATATCCCATTGCTTTCAATGGGATCGGCACTGCTGCCAATCCCATTGAAAGCAGTGCTTTCTTGCAAACCCCGCAGTATGATTATTGGGGAAGGGCTTGAAATATAAGCCCTTCCCTGAAAATCATCAATAAGTGTTAAAAAATTTTTTTTTAAATTTACTTACCTCTCCGCCGCTCAGATGCGTCCTCCAGCTGGCTCCCCGGCACTGCTGTCCAGCACTTTCAGCAGCCGGGGATTTAAAAATCCCTGCCTCCTGAAAGGGCTGTGCTGATTGGCTGAGGGCTCAGCCAATAGCAGTTAGTGCTTAGCTATTGGCTGAGCGCTCAGCCAATTACAGATAGGCTTAGCTATTCATTCATAAATAGCTAAGATAGTGCTATTCATTAATGAATAGCTAAACACTATCTGCTGCCGATCCCATTGAGAGCAATGGGATATCATTCTGCTCTTCTGTCACAGCTGTGACAGATGTGACAGCTGTGACAGAGGATTCTTTCATCCCTGCGGTCCACACGGGGATGAAGGAAACTCCTGCCACAGCTGTGACAGCTGTGGCAGAAGTCCATGGTATTCTTCCTATGTTTTCAATGCGGCTAGCGCTGTCCACCCTGAATGTGAGAATTGTGGTCACCAACAAATGATTGGGTTCTTTACCATCTATTAATTAGCAGTGAGAGATCACTGCATATTACACCTGAAATATATTTTGCAAATGTTACTTGGGACAGCTCTCTTATCCTTTTACATGCCAATGTTCCCAAATTGGATCATTACTTTTCATTTTTTTAGTGACCTAAATTTTACCAACTTTATTAAAAAGAAAAATTGGCAACTTTTTGTAAAAAGAAATTCAGCCTGTAAAAGGTAATATGGATTACTAAAGGACCCGATAGAAACGCCCCTCCTCTATCATCCAGTGTTATGAGAGCACAGCAAAGGTCATCTCTCATTCTGACCTACTGCAAGCATCCATGCAATAAATGGTCGCCTACTGATTTTCATGGTAATGCCTCAAATTTTCTGCAATGACGTTATTACAAAATGTTCTCTAAAATGGACAACCTCTTTAAGCTTGCTCTTAGCAAATATGGCTTATGAAAAAATTATGAATTCTGTTGACTATTAACCTCCTGCCGAAAAAACACACTTTGTATGATATACGAAGAAGATTGGGTGAAGGGAAGTGACTTCTGCTACAAATACCTTTCACGCTCAGAAAAGCATTTTTCACTCATGCATGTCCATTCTGCCATTGGCTTTATAATCTATCCTCCAGGGTTATGACCCTACCAAAAGTAGCACAATGAAGTTCTATTGCTCTGATATTGGTGCTTTACATTTAATATCATAAAATAAGAACAGCAGCCTGAATTTGTGGGGGACCCCCCCATCCAGGTACAGGAACAGATAAGAGACAGAGAATGGATACGGAAAAGGAACAATAATTTTACAAGGCAGCTGTTTCAATATTACAGTCACTTTGCAGAAATCAGCAGTACAATACTTGAGCGTTTCACACATTTTAGAACACTGCATCACAGTCTTGACCCACTGCAACTTGTAACACTCTTCGCAAATACAATCTTCAGTATGTAGGCCACAATAGCAATATGTGCTCGAACCCATAATGCTCCTTGCAAAAACCATTATCAGTTGCAGTAGAGAATACTACATGGTTACAAATACGCTTAGTCACTTAGTTACACTTTGACCACTGCACACAATACACAGTCTCTATTTCTCTCTACCAGACCTCTCATGGTTTCGCAGTCACATCACATATCAGTCAGTGTGTTTGTAAGAACCCATAGTCTATATTCTGAATGTTTCTCTAACTCACAACAGCAGTGGAATGAATCATAGAATGGTAGAGTTGGAAGGGACCTCCAGGGTCATCTGGCCCAACCCCCTGCTTAGTGCAGGATCACTAAATCATCCCAGATAGATGTCTGTCCAGCCTCTGTTTGAACACTTCCATTGAAGGAGAACTCACCACCTCCTGTGGTAACCTGTTCCACTCATTGATCACCCTCACTGTTGAGTTTTTTCTAATATCTAATCTCTGTCCCCTCCTTTTCAGTTTCATCCCATTGCTTCTAGTCTTTCCTTGAATAGTATTCTCTTCCACAGTCTCTGTTGGACCAGTACTCACACTTTTCCATGGTTGATTGTCTGGACCCACTTGTTATGAACAGGAGGTTCCTTCAACCTCTCAAACACAGGATTCTTTCATTGCTCAACTCGCTCACTTGTTCTTGTGCACTAGCTATAGAACTTTTCCGACCCCCATACAAACGCCAACCTGTTAAAGAACCTTTAGTATAAAGGTGGGCAAAATATTAAACTTGTTTCAGCTGGCCAATGCTATGTCTGCCAAGCCAAGTGTCTTTGAGTAGACTGAGGGGAGAGCAATGCATATGGTTGCAAATTTTGTGAAAACTTTCCTGTATTGGTAACCCCTATTCACACTAGGATATGTGCTCTGGTAATGATAAAGTTAATAAAATTCCATCCCATCTACACAGGTACAGCCATTATTGGGCTTGTTCTCAGTTGCCAACTGTTTTAGCTCTTTCCTTTCCAAGGTGCACAGCTTAGAGAAAGCGCATTGGGTTTTAATTCTGTTGATGGATCTACATAGCGCTGATGGATCTGCCAACAAACTAATGTCTGCTGAGCTGCCAGGTGAAACAAAGATCCAACAGATGGGATTTAAACTGATCAGTTGCTTTATTTCCACAAGATTACTGTTGTCTGGTGGTTGCTTATCCTGAGCAGATGTACATTTTAATGGAGTAGTTGAGAAGTCTTGAAAAGCTTTGAGGAGCCTTGAGATGCTGGTGCTAGCCCAAGTCTTCTTGCTGCTTCAAATGAATTACTAGACTTTATTTTAAATCTAGTATATAAGATAAATATCATAGAAAAACACAGACAGCACACAATAGATATAACTGAGGTGCTGGATATATATATCCCCACTTTAACACTTACTTTCAAGGGCCATATCTGAGCTGTGACCTATGGCCTTCTGAAGCGATACCCCTGCTATTCTAAGCAAGACATAGAATATGCACGATCTGGGTGTCTACCGATCCCCACTGCCATCATCCTTTTTGGTGACTTATAGCCTATGGGGAAAAAAACAGATGATGCTTGCATATAAAGAGATAAATAGATTCTTGACAAACATGAAATGCAATATCTTTCAAAGCTGCCATATGTTTAGAGTTTCTCTTAAGAAAATTGGTAGAAACTGCATAATCAGCGAGTCTGTAATGATAACAGGGAACACTAATTCTAGAATCCTATATGGAATAAGTCTATTACCATCACTGGCTGCTCATGAAAGTGCATTTCTGGGTATATTCATAGAAGGGTAAATACCATTGGTGCCTTCTTCACATTATCATGTTTAATTAGCACTTCAGTTAGCTATAGACTAATCTTGGCCCATTAGGATGATTTCTATATGCAAAATTAAACATTTACTGCACAGTTCCTAATTTTAATGCAAAAATCCATGGTGGAAAATGTATCAGCGATTTATGTGGTTTGCATTACTAATAAACAAGCACATACAAGTATATATATGAACACACAAAGATATAAAGTGCTAAATATTCAAACCCCTAAAACTTCAACTCATCAGGGAATACGTGTCTACTAGAGATGAGCGAACGTACTCGGATAAGCACTACTCGTCCGAGTAATGTGCCTTATCCGAGTATCGCTGTACTCGTCGTGAAAGATTCGGGGAGCGCCGCGGAGCGGGGAGCTGCAGGGGAGAGCCGGGAGGAACGGAGGGGAGATCTTTCTCTCCTTCTCTCCCGCCCGCTCTCCCCTGCTCCCCGCCGCAACTCACCTGTCAGCAGCGGCGCGCCCCGAATCTTTCAAGACGAGTACAGCGATACTCGGATAAGGCACATTACTCGGACGAGTAGTGCTTATCCGAGTACGTTCGCTCATCTCTAGTGTCTACCACTGATCTAACAGGGATCATTCTAGCAAAAATGCTGGGAAATTTGCAAATAAGGAAGATGGAACAATACCTCCACAGCACCACCTATTGGAAGGCAGCATTAAGTCAATGTCAGACTCTTTATATAAGTCTTTATAATAATGCCTGGGGATAGAAAACCAAATGCCATCAAAACCATACACAGATAATACCTTCTAGGTGCTCTCCTTAAGGAGAGATGATACCCTTCCTGACACACGTCATAGGCCTCTCATAAGCCAAGCCAGAAACCTACTGCACACTGATAAGGGGCAAAACCCCCGAAACAGCTGTCTGTGTATGGATTCTGGCTTTTACTTTTCAATTCCCAGTCATTGGTTTGAAGGCGTATATAACGTGTCTGACATTGGTTTGCAGGAATTCTGCCTTCCAATTGGTGGCGCCACAGAGGTATTGTTCCATCTTCCTTATTTGCATATTTTCTAGAGGAGCATACATGGCCTTATAGGTCTCCTCACTCCCCTCCTAGGTGTCTCCACACACCTTCTAGATGCTCTCCTTAGGGAGAGATAATATCCCTCCCGGCCCACATGCATCTCAATAGGCCTCTCTCTGATGAAGGGCCAACCCCAAAACAGGTGTCTGTGTATGGATTCTGGCTATTGTTCCATCTTCCTTATTTGCATTTTTTACAGGTGTGATACATTTTAACATGTTTCATTAGTAAAAACTGTCCTGCTAGTAACCACAGTCAAGAAACGTTTTGAAGGCTGGTCACACAGTCTTTTTTGTAAAAACAACACTTTTTTTGCATTTTGACACAGTGATCGTTGTTTTGAGGAACAAAACACTGCTTCCATATGCTCGAGGTAGGTCAATATTAAAATATAAATGCCCTAGAAACATTGCATTTTTGTAGTAGCATTTTTCTCACTTTTGCTCCATTTTTGGGTCTATAGCTTTTTTTTCCTGCAAATTGCAGCATGCTCCGATTATGGCATTTTTTTCTGCAAGTTTTCCTTAGACTTCAGTATAGGAAAAAAAAGTTCAAAGGCAAAACCATGTGAAACAAGAAAGCAGCATAAAAAAGAAAAAAAAAACAGTAAGAAACAAAGGCATCAGCCAAAAAAAAAAGCATGTGATTTTTTTGAAATTTTTTTCATCCAAAAGACACCAGAAAAAAAGACTAATGTCTGAAGATTTGTTGCACAAAGTCTCGATCCCAGTGAGGAGCATTTTAAGGTAAAGATTACAAAATCACTGAGACTCCTTCCTCTCTTGGTTTAGCAAAATCGAGTAGTAGCACAGTTGGCACACTCAGCCACGTAGAATGATTAAGTGTACTTATTAGATAACATGTTCAACTTTTAATTAGAGGCAAGATGGCTCTTTCCAAGGTGTCATCATCAAAAGTCAATAATTTTTTTCAGGAAGTGACGCACCTGTCGTTAGATGACTTGCAGTCTCCACATGAGGAGGACACTTTGTACGGTACACCGCCATTCGTCTTATTATAGACCACATCTGTTCTAGGCTCCAATGGAATTATTCTAAACATTTGCTAACAGCCAGACAGGACATGACCCGGTTGAGTTGGCATACCTCTGCAGACCAAAACATCACATCATCTATCATCACCTATTATGTCACACCTGTTTCAGCCCTAATTATTCTCTGCTGTTTACTAGTTAATTTATATCTTTCTACTACATTTCTAACAAATACAAGTTTTTAAAGGAACACTGCAGAGAAAACTGATAATTATCCCATTTCTGTTACGTCATCATGTGCATTATCTCTGTACTGTGACATCACAGTGTGCATTATCCCAGTACTATGACAGTACTGTGTGCATATCCATGTACTGCGACTTTACTGTGTGCATTATCTCTGTACTGTGACATCAGAGTGTACATTATTCCTATACCATGACTTCACTGTATGTATTATCTCTATACTGTGACTTCCTGTGCATTATCTCTGTACTGTGACATCACTGTGTGCATTATCCCAGTACTATGATATAACTGTGTGCATTATCCCAGTACTATGACATCACTGTGTGCATATCCATGTACTGTGACTTCACTGTATGTAATATCTCTGTACTGTGACATCACTGTGTACATTATTCCTATACCATGACTTCACTGTATGCATTATCTCTATACTGTGACTTCATGTGCATTATCTCTGTACTGTGACATCCCTGTGTGCCATATCCCAGTACTATGATATAACTGTGCATTATCCCTGTACTATGACATCACTGTGTGCATATCCATGTACTGTGACTTCACTGTACGCATTATCTCTGTACTGTGACAAAACTGTGTGCAATATTTCTACACTGTGACTTCACTGTGTGCATCATCCATTTATGATGATTTCACTGTGTGCATTATCTCTGTACTATGACATCACTGTGTGCATTGCCTATGTACTGTGACATCACTGTGCATTATCTATGTGCTATGACATTGTGTGCTTTGTTTATGTAACTGTGACAGTACTTTATGCATTATCTCTGTGTGTTAGGGAAAGATAAATGATATACATTGGAAACTGAAATAGTTACAAGCTTTTCATGCTCTCAACTTACTGCTGCAGGTGATTATGATCGAATTGGGTCTTATGGAGACTAAACTTTAGGGCTTTGTGATAGTCATGACAGGATTGTCCTTCTTCTTATGGAGAATGGCGTAAATTAGTATCAGAAACCTTTGAAAAGTCATGTGTCTACGGTATTTAAGGAGTCAAGTAGTTATTGCTAAACTTTAGGTTAGTGGAACTCAAGCCAAAACTTCTAATTGCACCTGAGAGACTTGAGCGCAATACGCTTTGGACAACATACAGATACCAGTCTGTGTTCTTTCCTTGGACCATGGATCCATGTGAAATACATCCATATGTATAGCCTCATAGGTTATAATCGGGACATGTGCTGTCTTTGGAATTACATTGACAGCGTACAGCCCGAAAATATGCCAGTGTGCCCCTAACCTTAGTATGATGGAAGAACTAAAAAGCTATAGCATCTATTTGATGTGGATATGTTTGTACCTATAAGGCCGGTGGATATGTGCCTATAAAACCGGTGGATATGCACCCGTCACCTGAAATTTTCCCAAGTGACACAGCATAGCATGCTGGATCTGTGCTGGAGGCTCTGTACTGATCTTCAGCTGCAGCTGTGAACTTTACCTTGATGGACCCTGTCAATGAAAACTTAGAAAACCTGCCATGAAAAGGCACTAATAAAATATTCAAAATAGGTTTAGTAAAATATAAGTAACAGATAAGAGTTGTTAGAAAACGTAATATCTTAGTAGGAGATACTCGAAAACAGAGCATTATCAAAGTCTTATTTCTAACAACCGTCTTTTCAAATTTGAGCTGTATAATAAAAGATGAAAACTGCAATTACCTTCAACAACAATCGTCCGCTGACTGATTCTACATTGATATTCTCCAGGCTTGTCTCAGATCAGAAAGAAATAATTATTTACAGGGTGGTTTTCTAGATTTCTTGTAATCGGCTTGAAATAGTGCAGAGGAATATATGCACATAACATGAATATATACGGTAGAGATTTTGCTATGATTTGTGATTTGCTTATTCTTTCTTCTTAATGGGAAATTGTCATTTGGGGTTTCTACTGATTCTCAAAATCAAATGGCCTGGGTAGCACATACAAGAGCATTTGATGCAGTTTATAGACTCCATCATTGTCAACGGGATTTTTTGACATCTAAATAATTCCTTCTTTACAACCATTTACATTGGAATACATCTGAATTATGCTATAGAGTTACAGTTAACCAATGTCCGGTGTCAGATCTATAAGACAGCACTACCTCCTCGCTGCATGTAATAGTTACATAATGCCTTATGCACACACACATGTTAATAGCAAGCAACATAAAGGCACCATGGGTGGGCTCTATGAGGCTATTTGAGACAAGGGGCCACGTCTTGCTGGTTCCGTCCTCATTGCTATCAGATGAGAAGAACCTGTGCCGCAGTGATGAGTGAATATTTGTAAGGTTCGGTTTGACTGGTTCGCCAAATTTTCTCAAAAAGTTTTGTTCGGTCCAAATTAGATTGAACTTAATTGGAAGTTCACCAAAACCCCTAAAACTGGTGTATAATACTGTGTAAGAGTCATAAACGTCCTGTATAACACTCTGAGAGTTTTATACAGGGGTTTTATGGCTCTTAGACAGTGTTATACACCAGTGTTTAGGATTCGTGTTGAGCGAACCAAACCAGTAGAATCCTGTTTCGGGTCAAACTTTGCTGAAACGCGATTTGGGTTCATGCTGAACTGAACTTTTAGCAACGTTTGACCCAAAACAGGGTTATACTGGTTCAGTTTGCTCAACACTACTGTGCGGAAATGGCTTGGTCAGTGGTTAGCACTGCTGCCTTGCAGTGCTATGGTTCAAATGTAGCCAACAACATCTGCATGTAGTTTGTATGTTCTCCTCATGTTTTTGTGAGTTTCTTCCCACACTCAAAAAACATATCAGTAGGCAGATATAGAATAGAATATAAGTGATAACAATCTGTGTACAGCACTGCGGAACATGTATATTCTACGGTATATAAATGAGTAAAAGAAATAAGTGCAGAGGAACTTTAATGCTGTAGTGACACTGGCCGGACACAAGATGACTAGAGATGAGCGAACGCGTTCGTCCGAGCTTGATATTCGTGCGAATATTAGGGTGTTCGGGATGTTCGTTATTCGTAACGAACACCATGCGGTGTTCTGGTTACTTTCACTTCCTTCCCTGAGACGTTAGCGCGCTTTTCTGGCCAATTGAAAGACAGGGAAGGCATTACAACTTCCCCCTGCAACGTTTAAGCCCTATACCACCCCCCTGCAGTGAGTGGCTGGCGGGATTAGGTGTTCGCCTAATATAAAAGTCGGCCCCTCCCGCGGCTCGCCTCAGATGCCGTGTGAGTTAGATGAGGGACAGTGCTGTTTATACCGGAGCTGCTGTAGGGAAAGAATTGGTAGTTAGTGTAGGCTTCAAGACCCCCCAAAGGTCCTTATTAGGGCCACTGATAGCTGTGTGTTGGCTGCTGTTAGCAGTGGGATTTTTTTTTTTCTCAAAATCGCCTCTGCAGAGCGTTGCACCTGGCATTAGGGACAGAAGTGCTGCATAGGCAGGGAGAGTGTTAGGAGTGAGTGTAGCCTTCAAGAGCCTCAACGGTCCTTTCTAGGGCCATATTTATCCGTGTGCAGTACTGTCCAGGCTGCTGTTAGCTGTGCTGCATTTTTTTTGGGCTTCTCAAAATCGCCTCTGCAGAGCATTCCACCCTCCATTGATACTGCAGGGAAAGAATTGTATAGGCAGGGCCACAACACAGTTATTATTCATAGAATATACGCAGTGCTGCCTGTTGGTGGGAAAAAACTGAAAACAAATCTATTTGTCCAGCCTCTGTCCGTCCTTACGGGCGGTGGAGACGTGTGAGCTGCGTGAAGAACAGTGCTAAATCATACGCACCCAGCTACGCTTTACTGCTGGCTTCGCCATTTGCTTTCCTTAATTGGGAAAAAAAATACCTGCTCTGCCAGAGTTATAATAACTCTGCTACCCTCACGTTCTGTGACACATAAGCAGGGACACAGCACAGTTATTAAACTTCTCATGTTCATAGAATATACGCAGTGCTGCCTTTTGGTGGGAAAAAACTGAAAACAAATCTATTTGTCCAGCCTCTGTCCGTCCTTACGGGCGGTGGAGACGTGTGAGCTGCGTGAAGAACAGTGCTAAATCATACGCACCCAGCTACGCTTTACTGCTGGCTTCGCCATTTGCTTTCCTTAATTGGGAAAAAAAATACCTGCTCTGCCAGAGTTATAATAACTCTGCTACCCTCACGTTCTGTGACACATAAGCAGGGACACAGCACAGTTATTAAACTTCTCATGTTCATAGAATATACGCAGTGCTGCCTTTTGGTGGGAAAAAACTGAAAACAAATCTATTTGTCCAGCCTCTGTCCGTCCTTACGGGCGGTGGAGACGTGTGAGCTGCGTGAAGAACAGTGCTAAATCATACGCACCCAGCTACGCTTTACTGCTGGCTTCGCCATTTGCTTTCCTTAATTGGGAAAAAAAATACCTGCTCTGCCAGAGTTATAATAACTCTGCTACCCTCACGTTCTGTGACACATAAGCAGGGACACAGCACAGTTATTAAACTTCTCATGTTCATAGAATATACGCAGTGCTGCCTTTTGGTGGGAAAAAACTGAAAACAAATCTATTTGTCCAGCCTCTGTCTGTCCTTACGGGCGGTGGAGACGTGTGAGCTGCGTGAAGAACAGTGCTAAATCATACGCACCCAGCTACGCTTTACTGCTGGCTTCGCCATTTGCTTTCCTTAATTGGGAAAAAAAATACCTGCTCTGCCAGAGTTATAATAACTCTGCTACCCTCACGTTCTGTGACACATAAGCAGGGACACAGCACAGTTATTAAACTTCTCATGTTCATAGAATATACGCAGTGCTGCCTTTTGGTGGGAAAAAACTGAAAACAAATCTATTTGTCCAGCCTCTGTCCGTCCTTACGGGCGGTGGAGACGTGTGAGCTGTGTGAAGAACAGTGCTAAATCATACGCACCCAGCTACGCTTTACTGCTGGCTTCGCCATTTGCTTTCCTTAATTGGGAAAAAAAATACCTGCTCTGCCAGAGTTATAATAACTCTGCTACCCTCACGTTCTGTGACACATAAGCAGGGACACAGCACAGTTATTAAACTTCTCATGTTCATAGAATATACGCAGTGCTGCCTTTTGGTGGGAAAAAACTGAAAACAAATCTATTTGTCCAGCCTCTGTCTGTCCTTACGGGCGGTGGAGACGTGTGAGCTGCGTGAAGAACAGTGCTAAATCATACGCACCCAGCTACGCTTTACTGCTGGCTTCGCCATTTGCTTTCCTTAATTGGGAAAAAAAATACCTGCTCTGCCAGAGTTATAATAACTCTGCTACCCTCACGTTCTGTGACACATAAGCAGGGACACAGCACAGTTATTAAACTTCTCATGTTCATAGAATATACGCAGTGCTGCCTTTTGGTGGGAAAAAACTGAAAACAAATCTATTTGTCCAGCCTCTGTCCGTCCTTACGGGCGGTGGAGACGTGTGAGCTGCGTGAAGAACAGTGCTAAATCATACGCACCCAGCTACGCTTTACTGCTGGCTTCGCCATTTGCTTTCCTTAATTGGGAAAAAAAATACCTGCTCTGCCAGAGTTATAATAACTCTGCTACCCTCACGTTCTGTGACACATAAGCAGGGACACAGCACAGTTATTAAACTTCTCATGTTCATAGAATATACGCAGTGCTGCCTTTTGGTGGGAAAAAACTGAAAACAAATCTATTTGTCCAGCCTCTGTCTGTCCTTACGGGCGGTGGAGACGTGTGAGCTGCGTGAAGAACAGTGCTAAATCATACGCACCCAGCTACGCTTTACTGCTGGCTTCGCCATTTGCTTTCCTTAATTGGGAAAAAAAATACCTGCTCTGCCAGAGTTATAATAACTCTGCTACCCTCACGTTCTGTGACACATAAGCAGGGACACAGCACAGTTATTAAACTTCTCATGTTCATAGAATATACGCAGTGCTGCCTTTTGGTGGGAAAAAACTGAAAACAAATCTATTTGTCCAGCCTCTGTCCGTCCTTACGGGCGGTGGAGACGTGTGAGCTGTGTGAAGAACAGTGCTAAATCATACGCACCCAGCTACGCTTTACTGCTGGCTTCGCCATTTGCTTTCCTTAATTGGGAAAAAAAATACCTGCTCTGCCAGAGTTATAATAACTCTGCTACCCTCACGTTCTGTGACACATAAGCAGGGACACAGCACAGTTATTAAACTTCTCATGTTCATAGAATATACGCAGTGCTGCCTTTTGGTGGGAAAAAACTGAAAACAAATCTATTTGTCCAGCCTCTGTCCGTCCTTACGGGCGGTGGAGACGTGTGAGCTGCGTGAAGAACAGTGCTAAATCATACGCACCCAGCTACGCTTTACTGCTGGCTTCGCCATTTGCTTTCCTTAATTGGGAAAAAAAATACCTGCTCTGCCAGAGTTATAATAACTCTGCTACCCTCACGTTCTGTGACACATAAGCAGGGACACAGCACAGTTATTAAACTTCTCATGTTCATAGAATATACGCAGTGCTGCCTTTTGGTGGGAAAAAACTGAAAACAAATCTATTTGTCCAGCCTCTGTCCGTCCTTACGGGCGGTGGAGACGTGTGAGCTGCGTGAAGAACAGTGCTAAATCATACGCACCCAGCTACGCTTTACTGCTGGCTTCGCCATTTGCTTTCCTTAATTGGGAAAAAAAATACCTGCTCTGCCAGAGTTATAATAACTCTGCTACCCTCACGTTCTGTGACACATAAGCAGGGACACAGCACAGTTATTAAACTTAGATAATTCATTCACTAGAGGCAGTGGGGCCTTTCGTTTTCCAAAAAGGGCAAAAATTATATTTGGCCTGCAGTCTTGCGCCAATTTATTTCCTGCCTGTGAAATCAAATCACTGGTAATACAGCATGCTGAGGGGTAGGGGTAGGCCTAGAGGACGTGGACGCGGCTGAGGACGCGGAGGGCCAAGTCAGGGTGTGGGCACAGGCCAAGCTCCTGATCCAGGTGTGTCGCAGCCGACTGCTGCGCGATTAGGAGAGAGGCACGTTTCTGGCGTCCCCACATTCATCGCCCAATTAATGGGTCCACGCGGGAGACGGTTATTAGAAAATGAGCAGTGTGAGCAGGTCCTGTCCTGGATGGCAGAAAGTGCTTCGAGCAACCTATCGTCTACCCGCAGTTCTGCGCCGTCCACTGCTGCCAATCCGAATCCTCTGTCTGCTGCTCCTCCTTCCTCCCAGCCTCCTCACTCCACTACAATAACACCTGCTCAGGAGCGGGAGCACTCCCAGGAACTGTTCTCGGGCCCCTGCTTAGATTGGGCAGCAGCGGTTCCTCTCCCACCAGAGGAGTTTATCGTCACTGATGCCCAACCATTCGAAAGTTCCCGGGGTCCGGGGGAAGAGGCTGGGGACTTCCGCCAACTGTCTCAACAACTTTCTGTGGGTGAGGAGGACGATGACGATCAGACACAGTTGTCTTGCAGTGAGGTAGTAGTAAGGGCAGTAAGTCCCAGGGAGCAGCGCACAGAGGATTCGGAGGAAGAGCAGCAGGACGATGAGGTGACTGACCCCACCTGGTGTGCAACGCTTACTCAGGAGGACAGGTCTTCAGAGGGGGAGTCAAGGGCATCAGCAGGGCAGGTTGCAAGAGGCAGTGCAGTGGCCAGGGGTAGAGGCAGGGCCAGACCGAATAATCCACCAAGTGTTTCCCAAAGCGCCCCCTCGCGCCATGCCACCCTGCGGAGGCCGAGGTGCTCTAAGGTCTGGCAGTTTTTCACAGAGACGCCTGACGACCGACGAACAGTGGTGTGCAACCTTTGTCGCGCAAAGCTCAGCCGGGGAGCCAACACCAACAGCCTCACCACCACCACCATGCGCAGACATATGATGGCCAAGCACCCCGCAAGGTGGGACAAAGGCCGTTCACCGCCTCCGGTTTGCACCCCTGCCTCTCCCCCTGTGCCCCAACCTGCCACTGAGATGCAACCCCCCTCTCAGGACACAGGCACTACCGCCTCATGGCCTGCACCCACACCCTCATCTCCGCTGTCCTCGGCCCCATCCAGCAGTGTAGTTCAGCGCACCGTTCAGCCGTCGCTTGCGCAAGTGTTCGAGCGCAAGCGCAAGTACGCCGCCACGCACCCGCACGCTCAAACGTTAACCGTCCGCATCGCAAAATTCATCAGCCTTGAGATGCTGCCGTATAGGGTTGTGGAAACGGAGTCCTTCAAAAGTATCATGGAGGCGGCGGCCCCGCGCTACTCAGTTCCCAGTCGCCACTACTTTTCCCGATGTGCCGTCCCAGCCCTGCACGACCACGTCTCCCGCAACATTGTGCGCGCCCTCACCAACGCGGTTACTGCCACGGTCCACTTAACTACGGACACGTGGACAAGCACAGGCGGGCAGGGCCACTACATCTCCCTGACGGCACATTGGGTGAATTTAGTGGAGGCTGGGACAGAGTCAGAGCCTGGGACCGCTCACGTCCTACCCACCCCCAGAATTGCGGGCCCCAGCTCGGTGCTGGTATCTGCGGAGGTGTATGCTTCCTCCACTAAAGCACCCTCCTCCTCCTCCTCCTCCTCTGTCTCACAATCAAGATGTGTTAGCAGCAGCATGTCGCCAGCAGTCGGTGTCGCGCGGTGTGGCAGCACAGCGGTGGGCAAGCGTCAGCAGGCCGTGCTGAAACTACTCAGCTTAGGCGATAAGAGGCACACGGCCCACGAACTGCTGCAGGGTCTGACACAGCAGACCGACCGCTGGCTTGCGCCGCTGAGCCTCCAACCGGGCATGGTCGTGTGTGACAACGGCCGTAACCTGGTGGCGGCTCTGCAGCTCGGCAGCCTCACGCACGTGCCATGCCTGGCCCACGTCTTTAATTTGGTGGTTCAGCGCTTTCTGAAAAGCTACCCACGCTTGTCAGACCTGCTCGTAAAGGCGCGCCGGCTCTGCGCACATTTCCGCAAGTCCCACACGGACGCTGCCACCCTGCGCACCCTGCAACATCACTTTAAGCTGCCAGTGCACCGACTGCTGTGCGACGTGCCCACACGGTGGAACTCTACGCTCCACATGTTGGCCAGGCTCTATGAACAACGGAGAGCTATAGTCGAATACCAACTCCAACATGGGCGGCGCAGTGGGAGTCAGCCTCCTCAATTCCTTTCAGAAGAGTGGGCCTGGTTGGCAGACATCTGCCATGTCCTTGGTAATTTTGAGGAGTCTACCCAGGTGGTGAGCGGCGATGCTACAATCATTAGCGTCACCATTCCTCTGCTATGCATCTTGAGAAATTCCCTGCAAACCATACAGGCAGCTGCTTTGCGCTCGGAAACGGGGGCGGGGGAAGACAGTATGCCGCTGGATAGTCAGGGCACCCTCCTGTCTATTTCTCAGCGCGTACAGGAGGAGGAGGAGGAGCATGAGGAGGATGAGGAGGAGGGGGAAGAGACAGCTTGGGCCGCTGCTGACGGTACACCGGCTGATTGCCTGTCATCCTTTCAGCGTGTATGGCCTGAGGAGGAGGAGGAGGAGGAGGAGGATCCTGAAAGTGATCTTCCTAGTGAGGACAGCCATGTGTTGCGTACTGGTACCCTGGCACACATGGCTGACTTCATGTTAGGATGCCTTTCTCGTGACCCTCGCGTTGCACGCATTCTGGCCACGACGGATTACTGGGTGTACACACTGCTCGATCCACGGTATAAGGAGAACCTGCCCACTCTGATTCCCGAAGAGGAAAGGGGTTCGAGAGTGTTGCTATACCACAGGACCCTTGCGGACAAGCTGATGGTAAAATTCCCAGCCGACAGCGCTAGTGGCAGAAGGCGCAGTACCGAGGGCAAGGTAGCAGGGGATGTGCGTAGATCGAGCAGCATGTACATCCCAGGCAGTGCAACAGTCTTTAAGGGCCTGGCCAGCTTTATGGCTCCCCACCAAGACTGTGTCACCGCTCCCCAGTCACGGCTGAGTCGGCGGGAGCACTGTAAAAGGATGGTGAGGGAGTACGTAGCGGATCGCACGACCATCCTTGGTGACGCCTCTGCCCCCTACAACTACTGGGTGTCGAAGCTGGACACGTGGCCTGAACTCGCGCTGTATGCCCTGGAGGTGCTTGCTTGTCCTGCGGCTAGCGTCTTGTCGGAAAGGGTGTTTAGTGCGGCTGGGGGAATCATCACAGACAAGCGTAGCCGCTTGTCAACCGACAGTGCCGACAGGCTAACACTCATCAAGATGAACAAAGGCTGGATTTCCCCAGACTTCTGTTCTCCACCAGCGGACAGCAGCGATACGTAAGCAATACGTAGGCTGCACCCGCGGATGGAAGCTACGTTCTCTCTCACCATCCAAAACGGGGACATTTCTGCTTCATCAATCTGTGTCTAATATTCCTCCTCCTCCTCCTCCTGCTCCTCCTCCTGAAACCTCACGTAATCACGCTGAACGGGCAATTTTTCTTAGGGCCACAAGGCTCAGTCAAATAATTTTTCAGAACAATTTTTAAAAGTTTCAATGCGCTTAAAAGCATTGGAACTTTAACTTGAACCAATTTTTCGTTACACTGGGCTGCCTCCAGGCCTAGTTACCACTTAAGCCACATTAACCAAAGCGATTAATGGGTTTCACCTGCCCTCTTGGCTGGCCATGGCCAATTTTTGGGATGTACATTAGTACTGTTGATACAGCAATTTTTGTGGGCCCTCGCCTACAGTGTAATCAAATTAATTTTTAGCCCACCTGCATTACAGCTGACGTAACCTCAGCTGTGTTGGGCAATGCAATGGGATATTTTTGTGTACCGCCGGTGGGTTCCAGGGAGCCACCCATGCTGTAGGTGCACACGGAGTTTTTAATACATCTGTACACTTCTAAAGAACCCCAGTCTGACTGGGGCATGCAGTGTGGGCCGAAGCCCACCTGTATTACGCACAACATTACTACCTCAGCTGTGTTGGGCAATGCAATGGGATATTTCTATGTACCGCCGGTGGCTTCCTGGCACCCACCCAGGCAGTGGGTCCACAGGGAGTTTAACCTACATGTGTCCACTTGTAAAGAACCCCAGTCTGACTGGGGCATGCAGTGTGGGCCGAAGCCCACCTGCATTAAGCACGACATTACTACCTCAGCTGTGTTGGGCAATGCAATGGGATATTTTTGTGTACCGCCGGTGGGTTCCAGGGAGCCACCCATGCTGTAGGTGCACACGGAGTTTTTAATACATCTGTACACTTCTAAAGAACCCCAGTCTGACTGGGGCATGCAGTGTGGGCCGAAGCCCACCTGTATTACGCACAACATTACTACCTCAGCTGTGTTGGGCAATGCAATGGGATATTTCTATGTACCGCCGGTGGCTTCCTGGCACCCACCCAGGCAGTGGGTCCACAGGGAGTTTAACCTACATGTGTCCACTTGTAAAGAACCCCAGTCTGACTGGGGCATGCAGTGTGGGCCGAAGCCCACCTGCATTAAGCACGACATTACTACCTCAGCTGTGTTGGGCAATGCAATGGGATATTTTTGTGTACCGCCGGTGGGTTCCAGGGAGCCACCCATGCTGTAGGTGCACACGGAGTTTTTAATACATCTGTACACTTCTAAAGAACCCCAGTCTGACTGGGGCATGCAGTGTGGGCCGAAGCCCACCTGTATTACGCACAACATTACTACCTCAGCTGTGTTGGGCAATGCAATGGGATATTTCTATGTACCGCCGGTGGCTTCCTGGCACCCACCCAGGCAGTGGGTCCACAGGGAATTATAAATGCATCTGTTTCCACTTATAAAGAAACCCAGTCTGACTGGGGCATGCAGTGTGGGCCGAAACCCACCTGCATTAACCCTTTCCAGTCCACTGTGTGACCTGTGAAGACATTAGGGTTTAAGGCTGTACAGCTCCGTTGTTGGTAGACGTCCGTCGGGGTTCTCTTACTGTATATTGCCAGCCTCTCTGCTGTCGGAGCCTATCCTACGTGTCAGCTCATGCAGTACTGGCTTTAGCCAGCATATAGCGCCGTTGTATAACGGCAGAAAAAGAGTAAGCCCCCTAGGAAAACCATATACAAATTGCATTGGAAAGGGTTAAGCACAACATTACTACCTCAGCTGTGTTGGGCAATGCAATGGGATATTTCTATGTACCGCCGGTGGCTTCCTGGCACCCACCCATGCTGTAGGTGCACACGGAGTTTTTACTACATCTGTACACTTATAAAGAACCCCAGTCAGACTGGGGCATGCAGTGTGGGCCGAAGCCCACCTGCATTAAGCACGACATTACTACCTCAGCTGTGTTGGGCAATGCAATGGGATATTTCTGTGTACCACCGGTGGGTTCCAGGGAGCCACCCATGCTGTGGGTCGACAGGGACTTCACAATAGGGAGTTGTACCTGCCTGTGTCTATGAATTAAAAAGCCCGGTCTGACTGGGGCATGCAGACACCTTGACAGAATGAATAGTGTGTGGCACATAGGTTCCCCATTGCTATGCCCACGTGTGCAGCTCCTGATGGCGGTGGCACAGGATTCTATTTCTCATTGCTTCTGTACAGCATTGTGGGCTATCGCTCCGCCACTTTTAAAGAGGGTCGCTGCCTAGCCGTGTCAACCTCTGCAGTGTGTGCCTGCGGTCCCTCGTCATGGCAGACGCAATTCTAAATAGACATGAGTGTGGTGTGGCATGAGGGCAGCTGAAGGCTGCCCAGGGACACTTTGGTGTGCGCTGTGGGGGGGAGGGGGGGCGGTTGGTCAGCATGTAACCCAGGAGAAGTGTCAGTGGAGTGTCATGCAGGCAGTGATTGTGCTTTGTTGGAGGTAGTGTGGTGCTTAGCAAAGGTATGCCATGCTAATGAGGGCTTTTCAGAAGTAAAAGTTGTTGGGAGGGGGGGGGCCCACTCTTGCCGCTATTGTGGCTTAATAGTGGGACCTGTGAACTTAGGATGCAGCCCAACATGTAGCCCCTCGCCTGCCCTATCCGTCACTGTGTCATTCCCATCACTTTCCTGAATTGCCCAGATTTTCACACATGAAAACCTTAGCGAGCATCGGCGAAATACAAAAATGTTCTGGTCGCCCATTGACTTCAATGGGGTTCGTTGTTCGAAACGAACCCTCGAGCATCACGGGAAGTTCGTTACGAATAACGAACACCCGAACATTTTGGTGTTCGCTCATCTCTAAAGATGACAGAACTGGACTTCACTTAGAGCAGTCGTCTTTCTTGGGTACTAACGGCATCTCCCAGGACTTACAGTAGGGATAAGCTATGTAACAACCAGATAGTCAAGTGAGTCATAATATGAAGCACCTATCAACATTAGTAATAATAATGCTAATATTGGACAGGAACAGAATGGTGATGGTAACCTGATGATGGCACAAATGGATGAATGGGAAAGTAGTCAGATAATGGAACAGATTGGTATTGGTTAACACATAATAAACTGGCAGTAACTGGCCCTAAGTGTACAACTGATGCTGACCCTAACACCAGACACCTCTCTCCCTGAGTATCCCAAAAGATAATGAAAACCCTATCTGAAACACTAACCATGACAAACAATGGTCATTGAAACCAAAGGACAAGAACACTACACTGGGCAGAGCTAAAGTAAGAAGACAGATACAAACTGTGAAAGCAACAAACTACAAGGCTGAGAAGCAAAGAACTGGACTAGAAACCAAACTAGACTAGGTGCAAAATATTAACGCTATAACCAACGACACATTGCAGAAGCCAGAAATATTTAAAGAGAGGCAAGCCAATCAGCAAATCCTCTCCAAATGAGTCTGAGCTGCAGCAGTGAGGTCAACTGACCCACTCTAATGGATCAGCTGCAGGACAGTCGCATAACAAATTGTAGAGATGACAGGAGATGAGAAAGCAGCAGGAACATTCCTGCTGATTGCATTAATTGCTAGCAAACAAGTGATGAGGAAGGCTGAAGGATCCCGGAAATAGGTCTGGAGGGAGAACTTATACCAGACCTTTCTATCCAGGGTCGCAAAACTCAGCACCATAATGGGGGCTAGTTTGATCTCTGCTATGGGGCCCCTTTCTCTGCTTTATATATCATTGTTAACCTAATGCTGTGTACATACAGTACCCTTTCTCATAACTCAATGCCATCGCACGGTCAATGTAAATTCCATAGATCGTTCTCTTTGCTGTTCTATTGTCTGTATTTGTCTTCTTGAGTTTCGGTGCTGGATGAGCCTGAAACGCATCAAATTAAAAACTAATAAAGATTAAAGCTTGTGTATGAGAGGATATTTCTCTGACCCAGGATGATTTACATAAAACAAATAAGCAAGGAATGAAGAAAGCAGGAGAGCTTTAAAAATGCCTTTTTCAAGGTCAGACAAGATATACCTTATAATTCCAGAGATTGGAGGCTTTGAAGTCATTATACACAAATCCTTAATCCATTTAATAAAGACTTCTGGAAATACATATCTGGTTTGTGTTTGCTAAGGAAATCCCTGGATATAGAGTAGAATATATTCTTTGCTGGCGGGCAGGTTATTTTTTCTTCATATTGTTTGATTTACCATAAATTTAATAACCCAGTAGTGTGAGAGTGATCCATGCCTGTAAGGGTTACTTACCCTGTTAGTGTCAAGCAGATTTCTCTCCTCTGTGCTTATCTCTGGCACAAGAAGGGTGAGAAACATGTGAGTTAGAAATACGTCATTACTAGAGATGAGCGAGCGTACTCGCTAAGGCAAACTACTCGAGCGAGTAGTGCCTTATGCGAGTACCTGCCCGCTCGTCTCTAAAGATTTGGGTGTCGGTGGGGGGCGGGGAGCGGCGGGGGAGAGCGGGGAGGAACGGGGGGGGGGGGGGAGGGGGAGATCTCCGTCTCACTCTCTCCCCTCGCTCCCCCCGCTCACTCCCGCAACTCACCGCTCTCCCCCGCCGGCACCCGAATCTTTTGAGACGAGTGGGCAGGTACTCGCATAAGGCACTACTCGCTCGAGTAGTTTGCCTTAGCGAGTACGCTCGCTCATCTCTAGTCCTTACGGAATCAGACCTCCTTCGACTACTATTAAGCTCTAGTGGCATATACATAAGCACTGGTGGCTGCCACTAGCACTCATGTTTTCCCAACAATGTCCAGGCTGAACCTGCAAGCATGGGTGCAGTTTGGCAATTACCGCTATTGCATGAGCATTAATGGTGCTCATGTAATAGCAGTCTTAATGTATAATTATATTGTTAGGCCCAAGTTTTGACCAGAGTTTCCCTTTAACCCCTTCAAGACCAGAGAATCTTCATTTTTTTTATTTTCGTGTTTTTCATCCCGCCTTCCAAGAGCCATAAGTTTTTATTTTTCAGTTTCTGTAACTGTAAGAGGTTTTTTTTTGTGGGACAAGTTGTATCTTTTAATTTGCTGTAATATAATATTTTAAAAACTTTTTAAGCAGGGTAAAATGAAAAAAAAAACAACAATGCAATTGCGCCATTTTGGGTCAGGTTTAGCTTTTACAGCATTCAAGAATTATTCTATGGGTGAGTGTGATTACAGCAGTACTAAATTTATATAATTATTATTAAATGTTTGCTACTTTTAAAAAACAAAGAAACTTATTTTTTAAACAATAATTGCTTTCTGATGCCATATTCTGAGATGCATTACTGTATTTCTTTGTTTTTTGCAGGCCGAATTGTAGATTTCATCAGTACCATTTTAAGATACATATCTTTCAGATCCCTTTTTATTTTTTAGGGAGCAGGGATAAACACCCCCCTCCTCACCCCACCCCACAATACTGGAATTCTGTCCTCCCTATTTTATTATGTTCACCATGGGGGATAAATAGTTGGATATTTTAATAGTTTGCACTTTAAGAAACACAATGATACCAAATACGTGGGGGAAGGGGGGTTCTTTGCTTAGATTTTTTATGGGAAAAATAGGAAAGCGGTTGTTTTTTGAACTTTCAATATTTTTTATTTGTTTTTATTGGTTTAAATATTTTATTAAACCCTTTCCTACAATTTTATTTAGTCCCAGTAGAGCTCTTGAACTTGTGATCCCTTGTACTTTATAAAGCTAAGCTGCAATATTGCAATATATAGTGATTTTTCAGTGTTGCCTACTCGGCATCCATGTATGGCTGTCCTAAGAGCTTGCATTAGGCTCTGGGCTGCCATGCTAGAAAAGTCATTACCCCATTAAACTTATTTCTTCTCTATTTTTTTTCCCCAGAGGGGACAAGAACTTGCAATGCTTTGATCACTCCTGCAGTATGAGGTAATACCGTAGCATTACATCATACCGCGATCTGACAGGCATTCTGTCAAGCCACGCCACAGGCATGGCTTGTTAGGCACTTTGCAATGGCAGCCCTGGGGGCTTTCAGAAGGCCCCCGGCTGCTACGGCAACTGCACGGCATCCCACAATCCTATAGCGCGGGGCATTTCGAGACTCCTGAACTTCAGTTAGGGCATATAAATGCCACTGTCAGAATTGACAGCGGCATTTGAAGGGTTAACATCTCCGATAAATGGCGCGGGTTATCGGAGCTGTTGCGTGTTGGTGTCGGCTGTAATAAAGAGCCGGCACCCACTTTGTATGGAGCGGAATCGACCCACCATCCCCCTCCATACATACCTCGAACCTGCAGGACATAATTGCATGTTCTGTAGCGTTAAGGGGTTAAAGGAGCTTTTCAGGACTGTTACTATTGATGACCTATATGACCTATCCTTAAGATAGGTTATCAATAGTTGATTGGCAGAGGTCTGCTGCTCGGGACCCATGCTGAATAGCTATTTGCTGGGTCCACTGTGAGCGCAGACAGCGCCGGAAGCATATAGTGCTGTTAACATTGCAGTGGCCCGTTGTGGTACTACAGGCACAGCTTCCACTGAATTCAATAGGAATTGTTTCTAAAGTACGAAATTGGGCCGCTGCAATATCCAGAGTGCTATCTGCTTTCAGCACTGTGTCCTAATGACAATGAGCCTAACGATCAGCTGACTGGTGGAAATCCTGGTCCACTAGCTTTGTGCATTAGAGACCTCTCACCCTGTTATTGCAGCGACCCAGACCTAGGAGGGGTTTAAGCAGCAGGGTAAAAATGAGATGGTGGTCATGGTGGCTCTGCTGCTCCTCCTGACAGATGACAAAAAGGGTGGTGTACTGCACTGAGCTACAGACAATGGTAAAAATAATAAGCAAAACAAACAAAAAAAACTGTAACAAAATAGCAAATAAGGCTGCTATTGACACCTGCTACCTGCGAAGTCGGGTAGGGTAAGATGGCAATTTGTCGTGACGCCAGTGCATATGAGGGTCAAGACCCCCTCCAGACAAAAATAAAGTAACAATATAAAAACAGGAACACTAAACAAAAATGGGAGTCGTAGTCCTAATTCTCCTGTAGTGTTGTGTGGTACCTTGGTGCAATGATTGTAGGTGATGGGAAGCACTTCAGGAAACCGACTTTAGATGCAATCAATTCCGCTTTATTTTGGAGCATTTGTCATCCCAACAGCAGTTACAGTTTCTCCTTTTGGTGATTATGGAAATAAATCACAGACATCACATGTATCATTCACTAGGGATTCCATTAGTTGACTCTGTAAGTAAAGGGTTAACCAGTGTCTGACTTGCTGACCTCTCCTGGCCTGGACTAGACTGGACTCACTTCATGCCTGGACTAGACTAGCTAACCCCACCCACTATACACCTTTTATATTTTCCCTGCCAACCAATCGTGAGCTAGGGGAAATCTATCTACCCAATCCCAGGCTAGCTAGGGGTGACTGACAGATGATAGAGCAGGTTAGGGTGCATTCTGCAAAGTCATACAGTGTTTGGTGGTAGAAACACCAAAGTTAACCTGTTGTTGACCAATTAAAGTGATATACACATCATTACATACATATATAAATATATATATATACTTATACATATATACATTTCCCATGAGATGGTAATAACAATGCTGTGGGACCCCAACTCTGGGGTACTACATTATTCTGCCTAATGCCCCATATTAGGACTTTCACATATAGAAGCGGTTCTGCACTGTGATTTACCTCTTTACTGCTGCAAATCACCAAGCAACAGTTTCTAGGTCTACTTTGCTTCTTGCTACATTGGAATAATCCACGCCTTGATGAACAACCGAAGCCTCCAACATATGACATTGTATAAGCATTGATCAATCTATTAGATAGGTGATAAATATTTTTGGCAAGTATAGCCCTTTAAGTTGTCTAGCTATGCGACAATAAACAATGCGTTTTTGTGCGGCACAGTTGGTGAAAACTTTTTGTGGCAAAGCAGTATGGCATAAGATCCTAAAAAGTGGGAAGCCACAAAAACAAAAAGTGAGAAAATGTATCAAAACTTGTGCAAAGGCAAAGTGGAACAGTTGCTCATAGCGGGAAATCAGGTTGCACTTTTCTGTTAAAGGTCCACTCCGATGATTTTTTTCCATTCATTATGTAACTAGTCCCCAGTATATGTAAGTGAGCTAGTGTTACTTGGGTTAGCTATTTCTTTCTATCTGAATCTCCTGGCCTCCTTTTCTTCAGATGGACATGCAATCTCTTTCTGACCAGCTCAGATCTACTTGGGGTTATGCTGTCTGCAAGGAGTCATTTTTTTAGTCTGTGTTATGCTATTGCATAGACCTTGCCTAGAGGGGGACACAGACACTCCTATCACAGTTCCTGATGATGATCAGATAACTCCTATCACACAATTATAATAAAGGAGATCACAGCTCATCCTCCTGACTGTATACTTATGGTCTTTAGCTTATTTAGCTGAATATAGAAGGCAATGATAATTAAACTTTCCCCCCCCCCCCAGCAGGCAGAAATAGAATGCTGTGCTGATGCATCATGGGAGTGATGTAAAAGTGAAATTAAGAAATCTCACCATTAGATGCTGCCTGATAAACATCAGACAGGGCGTAGCACTGCATGAAAGTGACTGCAATACACAGAGGAGACCTCCAGAATGTGAAGGCAATTAGGGTTGGAAAATGTGTTTTTGCTAGAGTGGCCCTTTAAAAGACATTAGGAGCTGAAATCTGATTTGATGTTATTGGCCACTGCTCCATTTTTTTTACATAAGTTTTACTTATTCTATGAACTGACCTAGATCTACATTCGGGATACGGTATAAGATGTACGGTAGGTGACTGAGAGATGGTATAATGCTTCCAGGATGCTACCTATTAGATGACACCCTAGAGACATTGTATCATCTCCCATTTGCATACTAAATTTCCCAAAGGAGCATGCATGGCCTTTTAAGTTTCCTTACACTTACTAGGTGCTCTCCATAAGGAGAAACTGTACTCCTCCTGACCCAGGTGTAGGCGAATTACATGTAACCAGCACAGAATACTATACAAGATAAGATCCATTTCACACGGCTGTAACATAGCCACATTTTAGAAACTCAACCTCTTTATGGCCGCTACCACACCTAAAACTAAAAGCAAAACTTACAGCAAACTTTAGACAAACCCAACGGTGATCTAAGCCTGGTTCAATAGAAGATAGCAGATCTAGGTATTGTAACCACAATATGGACCCTAAAATCTGTCCATGTTATGACCCGTATAACTGATATAACACCCACATAGTTACAAAATGACATTTTATACGAAAAATATATATTTTTAATATCTAATAGCACACAAATTTTAGTATCGGTCCATTTTCCAGTTTTGCTTCTCTCTTGTCCCCTGTGGCTATGTAAGGGTGGTGGTATTTTCTCGCTTAGCTGCATGAATAAGCTTCAAGCAACTGAATATGTGAGATTGCTTAATCTCCTGAGAATAAATGACAGTGCCCATGCTGGTGCTCTGCTCTCAAGATGCCTCAAGAATCACCTCTCTATGGCTAGAGCACCATCTTAAAATTCCTCTAATCCTTTGTCCTCACACAGCATCCGTCTGTGGAAAGTAACGCTTGTCGGAGTCTGCAACCACAAGAAATGCATTAGATGTTCAGTACAGCATCACCAGTGAATCCTGCCATAGGAAGTTATCAGTTCCTGCCCTGCCGACTCCCTCTTTTCATGTAACTCTCAATAATTGGATATATGATGTGTGTATTTTAGAGCTATAGGGGAAAGTTTTCTTATTAAAGTTTAATGACCCAAATATTAACTATTTACTATTCAAAGAAGATGTAAAACATACACTATCTATCTATCTATCTCATATCTATCTATTTATCTATCTATCTATCTATCTATCTATCTATCTATCTATCTATCTATCTATCTCCTATTGCACAATTACAACTCTCCGCATGCCCTGATTCTACAAGTTCCAACATGCTTTGACAATGTAAGGTGTGAAAGGAACCCCCTCCCCTAAAAAAAAACAGGTTTTTTCTACTGAAGAGGAAACTGAAGTCAATACTGCCCTTTAAGATCATGAGCCACGTTAAAGGGGTTTTCCAAGCAAAGTCTATTGATGACTGTATTGCCCAGTTTTTTTGTGTTTGAGGTTCTGTTACGCCTTTAAAGAAGGACAAGGAGTTAAATCTAATGCAATTGTATTAATAGAATGAGCTGTTATACCGCTGCATATAGTAAATGATATTGGTTACACTCTAGCAAAGAATAGGTACTTAGTTACCTACTTACACATCACCAAGGGCTGTTACAAGCATCATCTGTCAGGAACATCAGCTGGGGAAGCACCAGCGAAGACAAAGAACCCCTGAGAAACACCTGGTGGATGTCTCCGGCCATGGGTACAGAGCTTCTAACTCAATTGGAGCTCCCCAGCTTATATTACACTCAAACCAAGTGCTTACATATCAATGCTGACATGTTGCTTACCGAAACCATCGCACCTTGTAGTGGCCAGTTGCAAGGGAGTCAGGATCACAAGACTTAAGCCTCAGGCAAGAATGGCACTATGACCGGATGCTTTCAAGGACCTAGGAAATCTACAATAAGCTACCTACAAAGCGTAGTTTATAGAAAGTATATACATGGCTGAAACCATGCAAAATGGAGGCTACAAATAGCTATCTTAACCACTATTATCACAATGACCTATCCTCAGGATACATCATCAATAGTTGTTCACCAGGGACCCACCACCCAGGATTCGTCAGTGCAATAGGGGCAGACATCGTCATCAGTGTCAGAGGTGGAAGAATCATAGAGGGCCTCTGACACCAATGTCGACATCTGGTACTGCTGCATTGAGGATACCTCATCAATAGAATTTGCCTGGAGAACCCCTTTAATAATATGATGACAGACATAGTCTATTATGGTCAACAGAGGCTTACAATTGCAATTAATGTAGCACCCTGCCTCATTTAGTAAATGTATATACTTATGGTAGCCAGGAAAGATATTTGATGCTGTGCCTTTATAGTAATAGAATTAAATAATAGTATAAAAGCAAAGACTGGTAGGTTCTCCAGTGCTTGATTTGGCCATGCCCAACCAACATGGTGCTGAGCAATCTCTGACCTCCAATGCCATGATTGATGGGGAATCACACTGTGGTTGGTCTATTACAGCATGAGAACATATATGTGAAGAGGCTCTGTGTTGCTCATGTTGACCTGGGGGCAGACTATATAAGGGACAATCTTTCTTGCCAAACATTATTTGGGTATTTGGCATTTTCTAGAAATAGTGTTTTGCGCACTAACGGGGAGTCTGGAGCTACAGCAGAGATCTGAAGGAAGCTTTGGGGTAGATCTCATAGGCCTTATGGGACATTCAGAATGTGGTTTAAAGATGTAGAAGAATCTGCAGTGAAATCCACATTTATAATTTAATGTAGTAACATAGTATGTTAGGCTGAATAAAGACAAATGACTATCCAGTTCAGGCTATTTCCACACACCATGTTGATCCAGAGGAAGGCAAAAAAAAACAATGAGGCAGAAGCCAGTTTACCCCATTTGGGGGAAAAACTTCCTTTTCGACTCCATAATGGCAGTCAAAATAATCCCTGGATCAACATTTGATAGTTCCTACCCAACTCCAAGACCTGGATCAACAACCCCGCTGGTTATTTAATGTCTATATCTTGCAATGTCGTAGCACTCCAAAAATATGTCTAGTCACTAGAGATGAGCGAGCGTACTTGCTAAGGCAAACTACTCAAGCGAGCAGTGCCTTATGCAAGTACCTTCCCACTTGTCTCTAAAGATTCGGGTGCCAGCGGGGTAGAGCGGTGAGTTGCAGGAGTGAGCAGGGAGGAGCGGGGGGGGGGGGGGGAGAGTGAGAGAGAGATCTCCCACCCGTTCCTCCCTGCTCTCTCTCTCGCCTCTCCCCGGCACCCGAATCTTTAGAGACGAGCGGGCAGGAACTCGCATAAGGCACTACTCGCTCGAGTAATTTGCCTTAGCGAGTACGCTCGCTCATCTCTACTAGTCACCTTTTAATCTGTATGTTAACTTGTGCATTTTTCACACTTTGTCATATTTACATAATGATTTTAATGTGAAATTGGCGATTTTCAGCGTGGAATCCACCCCAAAAAATGACATGTCACTTCTTTCTTTCCACAGCACAGTTGATAAAAACACAAACAAAAGAAAATTTTTATGTGAATGACAGCATGTTTTTTTGGATTCTAAAAGAGTAGTGTATTATAAGTAGATTTGTACAAAATTTTGCACAAAATTCATGCGCTATTCAATGCCAAAATCCATCGTTTGCATGACGCTCATGAGAGCTTTTGCTCAGTTTATTTGGCCACTCATCCCATATAATAGAGGAGATCACAGCTCATTCTTCTGACTATATACTTATGGTCTGCAGTTTATTTAATCTAGAAAGCAATGATAAATAAACTGTTCACCCAGCAGGCAGAAATGGTATAGCCTATAGCTAATGCTGTGTTGATGCATTATGGGATTGATTTTAAAGAAAGAGCAACATTTTCACCATCAAGATGCTGCCTGATAAGTATCAAACAGGAGGCTGCTCTGCATGAAAGCGGCTGCAATACACACAGGAGACCTCCAGAGTGTGACAGGCAATGAAGTGAAGCGGGCAGGGATGGAAAAATGTATTTTAGCAGGAGTGGCCTTATAGCATTTGGTACATCGCTGAGGAACTACCAGCAATGCCAGGTTGGCTTTTCCAAATGTTGTAAGTTGAACTGTTATTGCAATGCTTAAAAGACTGTTCCTATGCCATGGAGAAGACTGTTGTGCATCCCTGTTCTGTGATTTTCTGCAGTAAAGCTAGTTATTAATGCAACAGACTTGTGTCTGCACCATATTATATCAGCTGCGGCTGTATGAAATTAATTCAGGGAAAAGAAGCTCAATGCAAAGTGCAACAATGTTGCAATAAGCTTTAATGAGAAGAGGTGTTTCTATGCTTTGTGTCTGCAGTGCTATATGCTTGTAGACGTTCCCCTAGCTCTGCAATCAGTAAGCGGACATCTGTGCATTCCTGTGCATCTGTCCATCTCTTCCATGCATGCAAGAATAACTCTACTTCTGTCGCGTCTGGTATGTTATGACACATGAAGGCCAGCGCCACGTTTGCTGTGGGATTGCAACATATTCTTTTTGATGACATTTTTTGTGATGAGAACAAGTGACACATGTATTAAAGGGACCTGCCATCTCTTCTGAAATGTCAGATTAGTAAATGCTTATATATTGCAACATTGTTTCTGAGAATGTTGCATTGTGTGGTTCCTCTGTTATGTTTCCTGGAAATGTAAAATTATGAGGACCATCCTCGTTAAAAGAAAGTGTCCATGCAGAATTGCAATGGCGTGGCCGTAGTAATGACTGAAACTCGTAGAAGGGTGAAGACATAATCAAAAGATTAATGGTGACTTATGCTGTCACTGAATTATGGTCCATCAAGCCTTTTAGTGTCTACAGCATTCTGTAGCATTTAACCTGGATTTACACCAATTCTATGTGTATCTGTGCATGCATTTGTGCCGCGTTTATGCATTTCGTGCATTGTGTATTTGCATGCACAACTGCATTTTTTACTGCACTTCTTTGTGCTCACAAGTTTCAGTCCATCAAAAAGCCAGTCCACTACCATGGACGGGCCAGGCCGTGCTTCTGGACATATGGCTCACATTATAATAATCTCAAATTTTCTCTTTATTTATAGTTTCTTTGGGGGGTGGGAGGATATTTGATCACTGTTGGGAATTAATCGTTTACATGTTTTTCTATCATTTTGTGTAATAAATGTTAGCTTTGCAATGTTTTGTGGTTTCATAAATTTTTGGGCAGCCTACACATCTGCGGCAAGGAATCTGTTTTCTGGCCACATTATGGAAGCAGGAAAGGGGACTCCCCTGAGCTGTTGAGCAGATGCTGCCCAACAGCACGTCCCAGTGATACTCGCTTCTGTGCTGTTACGCAGCCAGTGCATGCGCTTACACTGAATGATCATTGTAAAGTTTCCCGCATGAACGCAGGATTCTAAACGATAATCATTCATTGTCGTTCCATGTAAACAGGGCATACGTCTTCACTGGGGTAAGGGGAGGACGTTAAACACCACTGTATAATGGCCCACAAGGAAAAAACAGCACAAATTTTTAATTTGTATGTATTTATTTGGAAAAGCAAACAGGTAATGAGGCATTGGTTAATATTTTAGCCAAAGAATGCCAAAAAAAATGTTTTTTTAAGTCTAAACAACTCTGGATATTTTGGCAAGAATATGTAAGCTCACAACCCACGTCAAGGGTCCTCATTCTCTAGTAAGTCCCTAACTAAAACAAAAACTAACTACAAAAAACCTGAAAGCCATATAAAAAATAAAAGATGACGCGATTTGGACAGTTCAGATTATCTGTCTCCTTGTACAGAGTCCATTTGCCATGGGACCTCTCCTTCAGGGCATAGGAAGTAGTACACGAAGGTGTCTCTGACTCAGTGTCCAGCTAATGCAGGCCTACCCTGTGGGGTCTCATCAACTACAACAACCAGGGAAGATGCTGCAATTTGATCATCTCTTGCAGTCCAACCCGTGCCGTTGTCCCAGCAAAATTATGCAGAACCATTACTGCTTGAATTACCGCACACACATTATCAGGTTCCATCTGAATAGTGCCCAGGGAAACTCACCACTTACTGGTAAGAATCCCAAAGGGACATTCAACAAAACACCAAGCCCATGTGATAATTAAAAACCTGTCTTCTGGTGTCTAACCCTCTGCATCATTCATGTGCAACTATGCTCTGTAGTGGCAAGCGTAGTTGCGCATATGCCCATATATTTTTGCCCTTAAGCAGGCATAAAAACTATTGTTGGCTCGTTCGCTAATAGTTCAGTTTAAACAGAAATCATTCAGTCCCTCTCATTCGCTATACAGGAACTGAACAATGCTGAACGATTCCTGTTTGAACCAGCCAACGATGCATCTGCCTGTCTAAACAGGCTGCATGAATGCAAATGAGTTAGTGGTGACGTCACTCGCTTGTTCAAGCGAGAATCGTCTCATCTAGAAGAATCCTAAGAGCATAGATGTAATGAGCAATGACCCCTCTACCACGTGGGGCATTTGGCAAGAGATGAAGAATATTCATTCCTGTTACTTGGGTCTTGCTACACCACTTTTTACGATAATAGCAAGCCAATTACAGCATTCTATGGTTTTAGCAGGCAGCACACAGCATTGTCCTGCATTATGTTTACATTGCTTGTTCTTGAGGAATTATTGATGATTTCCTAAGAACACTGGTAACAGAATTAAAATCCATTGTTATGTCCCTCAGAAACCGTATCCTGTAGATGCTAGAGGCAATTTTGCCTATTTGTTACAAAGTATCTTTAGAAATCTATTACATTTTCTAGCACTGAGCGTTTTGTTTGTTAAGGGTAGCAAATCTGCAGAGAGCACTTAGCTATATAATTGTTATGGAACATGATGGTAACTGCAACATGACAGGTGTACACGGTGGATTATTACGTTAGAGCGCAATGCTACAGCAATCATTTATACTACTATTAAAGAGCATTCCAGACTAACATAGAACAAATCCCCAGAAGCCATAAATCTTTGAGTTGCCCTCTGCTGTTAAGTTAGTAACAATTATATTCAATGGTCTCTAAGTTGTATCAGCTTTTGGGAAACATGGGTATGTTGCAGTCAATATGGGTATCAGTATAGCTCCCATGGGAGTTGTCACTAAGATTTCTTATTCTACTGATGCTTTCTTTCAGCTTTCCTAGAAAGCTGGATAGCTGCCACTGAGCAACTGTAATGGCAGCCATGCTGGTTACCACCCAGTTCCTTCAAATATAGTACACAGATATAGTTAAGGATGCTTGTACATGGAATGATATAATTGCAAAAATCGCAGTATCGTTTGAATTTGAAGAATAATCGTCCAGTGTAAACACGGTCAACGATTCACCGATGAATGGTAAACCGTTTGTTTATCGTTCATCATTCTTTTTAATGCGATTGTTCTTAGTAAGAGAAACCAAGTAATCTTGTAGATATGATACCTTTTAATAATACTAATAATAATCATTATTTGTATAGCGCCAACATATTCCGCAGCGCTTACATAGACAGGTGAAATACAGAAAGACAAAAGTACAAAAATTACAGATCCATGGTTACATAGTAAGTTGATGAAAACAATAGGGGTAAGGGTCCTGCTCCAACGAGCTTACATACTACAAGTAATAGGGTGATACAGAAGGTAAAGGGCTGGAGATGTGCACGGTATGGCGAGGTGGAGAGTGAGGGATGCTATACACAGACAATGGTCAGACATTTAGCCGTGTGACGGCAGGATCAGTATGACTGCAGGAGCAGTTTATGATGGCTATCAGGGATTGCAGTCAGTAGGTCAGGGAGCATGTTATCAGGCAGCGTACAGAGGGGTTTGTTTAGGGAATGCGGTATGCCTCCCTGAAGAGGTGCGTTTTTAGAGCACACCTGAAGTTTTTCGAGTCCTGGATTGCCCGGGTATCCTTTGGTAGTGCGTTCCAGAGGACTGGTGCTGCTCTGGAGAAGTCTTGGAGGCGGGAGTGAGAAGTTCGAATTAGAGGGGTGTGCAGTCTAGTTTCGTTAGCAGAGCGGAGAGCCCAGGTTGGGTGATGGATTGAGATGAGGGAGGCAATATAGGGGGGCGCTGCGCTGTGGAGGGCTTTATGGATGAAGGTAGTAAGTTTAAATTGAATTCTGTATTTAACGGGCAGCCAGTGCAGTGACCGGCACAGGGCAGAGGAGTCTGAGTAGCGGCTGGACAGGAATATGAGCCTGGCTGCTACATTCAGGATGGATTGGAGAGGGTAGAGTCTGGTGCAGGGGAGGCCGATCAGCAACAAGTTGCAATAATCGAGCCGTGAGTGGATGAGGGCAACAATAAGCGTTTTTAGCGTGTCTATGGTGAGAAAAGAGCGGATTCTTGCGATGTTCTTGAGGTGCAGGTTAATGACTAACAAAAAATACTTGATGTTATAGCGAGCTTTCCAACCTACCCATAGTTCTTCCTTAGGCTTAATGAAATACATCCGAAGAAGCATGCATATATACACACATACATATGAAAAAGTACACACATGGTGTGATTAATTTGCACTTAAAACAATACCAGAACTGGATGAGTAGAGGAGTAAATACTTAATTAGTTCACAGATAAGGATATGAAAGCTTTATGGTCTCTAAAGTGGTGTTAGGGATAGCATGTTATCTTTGCTATAAACTTCTCATATTCTCCAATGTTGTATGAAGCCTCTTGAATTGTTGATGCTTCTCTTGACTGTGTTGCTCAGTATCTCCACTGATCAACTCTGTCCTGGGCCAGCGGGCTTGTGCACTGAGCTGCAGGAAGCAGACAGTTTTGTTCCCACTGTATTAGCCCAGCTTTGTATTGCAGGCCAGGTTTCCTTTGAAATTATGCCCCGCTGCTCTATTATTGACAACTAGAGTTGAGCGTATGTACTCTGGTGAGCTTGATGCTCGTTCGAGCATTAGCGTACTTGATGGTGCTGGAACGAGCATCAAATCGCGTTCAACCCCACCCCAGCTTTTGGCCCCTCCCCACCGTGACGCAGCGCGCGTCATTTGAAAATTTTTAGTCTGGCAGGAAGGGAAATGGAGAGAGAGAGAGAGAGAGAGAGAGAGAGAAAGCTCGTGACCATGCGTCCCACATACAAAAATGCTCGAGTCTCCCATTGTAGTCAATGGAGTTCGTTACTCGAATAGAGTTCTCGAATTTTACGAAAAGCTCGACTCGAATAACTCGGACCCAAGCATTTGGGTGCTTGCTCATCTCTATTGACAACCTATCTTAAGGATAGATCATCAATATGTACAACTGAGCAACTTCTTTAGCTTTGGCTCCCTAGTGACATAAATGTGCAGAGGACCATTATGTGCTTCTGTAAGGCACCACCATAAAGAGCTAAAGTGTTGCTGTGTCAGTGACTGAGAGATGTGCTAAAGTTTGCACTAAATTACCACATATGCCAAAATATTTTTCATATTTTGGCATGGTCAAACAGAACATGCCTAGTGGATGATTACTGATTGGTTAAGGCTCTCAGATGAAAGAACAATTCTAATTATGCAACAGGAAGAGTGCAGAGGAAAGTAACTTGAACTTTAGATGCTTCAGAGTACAGAGAGGGAAAGGAGCGGCTGCCTGTGCAGTGGAGAGTAGCAGTGCCAGAGAGGGACTGAAGGCTGAAGTGAAGTGACTGTGTAGGGAAACAGCATGCACTGCATGAAGGGACTGAAGTCCACTCCCCACCAGGAGCCATCAGAGAAAGCAGCTGCACTACAGCCCCAACCTGGTGGGGACAGCTGAGCCATGATGACGACAACAGAGTTCTCTTCTCTAGGACAAGTTTGGGTCAGTAGTAGCAGTGACTCCTACACAATGCGACCGTAAGTGAGGCCGTTCTCAATACAAACACTAGGTGTGCACTAGGCCTGCTAATGGAGTTAGGGCTAATATCACAGACACTGGATTTTGTGCAACTTTTGAGTGCTCAAACCTGCTCATGGGCTGTATTGTTTAAAGAGACATTGCAAAGGTATACCACATTGGGGTGTAAACTTTTAAATGGGTTGTAAATGAAATACTCTGCATTTCTTTGAACTGTACTAATATTGATAGAGTGCTATTGATTCTGCTTACAATATACTCCTGTTACTATGGTTTGTTTCCAAAGGCTTATTATTCTTAGGTATGCACCAGCTTAGCTGTAGATAGTGTTGGGCCTCCTGCACACAGGCCGATTTGCATTGCGAAATGCAGAGCGGGATTCTGCCTCCGGATTCTGCAGCAAAACCAGCCCCTAGCATGCTATGGCAAAACGTGATTTCCTGTCCACAAACGGAAATCGATTCAGATTTTCTGCATACTGTGATTTTCTGCGTGCTATGTGCGGCCGGCTTGCATTTAAGTCAATGGAAGCAGTCCATCCTGCGCCCATTCTGCAATCATCATTGAAGAATAGTCACGTCGGCCGGCACTTCAGAAGCAAAGGAGAAGACGGCGGAGAGGTAGGCTGGGGTCACCGGCTGGGCACCTGGTCGAACTCCGCTGCGGGAATCCCGCATGCGGCATTCGACCCGCCCATGTGCAGGCGGCCTTAGCGGAATCTACAGCAAACGTTAATTGCTTACTTGCTATCATACCTTTATTTACTTGCATTCCTCTGTTCCTGAATTAATATAGCAAACTCCTGAACCTGTTTCGCGATGCTGACCCCCACGACACTTGCAATTGCTCTAATTGGCTCAGCTGCATATGTGCATCATATAATTATTCTTAAGGGTTTTCAAGATCTTTATTTGCTATCAATTCAGAGTCATCTTCATTGTTTACTTCTAGTAGATAACAATCTGTACTGATCATGTAATGGATGAAGGTGCACGACTCATTACAAGACAGTTCTAATAATTGTACTGCAACTGTAAAGGAGCTGAGTGCCTGACCAGGACAGATTAGTAAACATTGAGGGTTTCCATTGAATTCCAGCAAGCAGAGATCTTGAAAACTTTGAGGAACTGAAGGTTTATAGGATGATTGAATAAACCAGAATATCTCTATAATCTATAATTGTGTTTCATAGAGAAATGATAACCTTTAATTGCCTCCTAGTTTCGAAGTTTTGCAATTGTTTTCAAGAATTTCTAATTATCTACAGTAAACAAACTTTCTTCACTCATTAGGGATCTCAGTGTACACTGCTTAAATATATACCTTTCAATTTATTAACTGTATGCCGTGATGTTAGCAATAGAAAATCTGAATTTGAAATGCTTCATTAGATGCGACTTCTCATCAAGGCATGCAAAACAAAAGGCTGAACTTTTCATAATTGCTTTGTGAAATTGTCATTTTATAAATGCAATTTAGAAGTGGTTGTATTGCTGCAGAACTCAGATAAAAACCTCGTTGGAAATGTTTTACATAAATAAATCAATTAACTTCAAAAAGAATCAGTGTCAGATGGTTTGCTAGATGACTGCTTAACAAAACCCATAAATAAAGTAAACCGTGCCTCTTCCCATTGTGTCAGCAATGGAGCTGTAGAGAAAAATCACAAAGGAGAGATTAAAGGAAATTTATACCACTACTATGTAAAACAAAGCAGAAACTGATTTGCCTTAACTTGATAGCCCTAAATACACATACATGTCCATACACACGAAGGCACTGCACTTTGTATAGTCACTGACTGACGAAGATGTGAAATTCAGTAGTATCACAATATGTACACCAAATAAACAATGGTTGGCATTAACTCATTCTTTCCATTTCCATCGATAAGAGAAGCTTCCAGTTATTCCCATTCATGATCACTACAGTCTCTACCTGATCTAGTGGTTGATGAAACAGAATCATATAATAAATTATGCTGTGACTGATAAAGAAGAGTAGTCAGGGGTGTCCGGGATTGGAAAAAGATCAATAGTAGCCATTAGGACAAACATTTGTAGGGGGGACCTCACTATACTTCTGAGACCCTGACCATCTATAGTTGGTAAAAAGCATCGAAGAGAAAAAGTACTAGCGCTCAATGGTTTTTCCGTGTTTAAGGGAAATGCATATGGTATAGAAAATGCAGAACTTACTTCACAAGGGGGTAGTGAAGATCACTGATTTTCCCCTTAAATCCAAAAGTGCTTGCAAGCAATCAATAAAAAGTGGACTTGCGCTCCTAGGAGGAGACATATGTCAGAATAAGAATAGACCAATTGAGCTCACCTGGTGTGGAGCCCATCAGCGACAGGACTCCACATGTTAGGTCCAGATAAGGTGTAAATCCTCTTGAGTAGATCCTGCTAAGGTTGAATGAACCAGGAGAGCAGCAGAAGGAGCCAATCCATGGACAAACAGCCTTGGTAGAAAACAGTGTATACAAGGAAAAATCACTGTCACTCAGTGTACCCAAAGAAAAATCCTTGCACTACTTAGCGTCAAAAAGGGGGACTTGAAGAGGGGGAACATAACAAAAGCAAAATCCAACCTCACCCCAAAATAATATCTAATGAGGAAGCAAGAAAATATGGTGTATTCAACTTGTCCGACCATCTATTAACATATGGAGAGTTAGACCTACTTGGTAAAGGTCTTTCATATAGTCCATCATGGGGCCCAAATCTGTTGGATCTATTTATGGATCTCAATAAATATATCATAAAGCTAACTTTACAAAGATACTTCAACATCAGGAAAACTAAAGATTTAGAGAATCCGATTGGTGCAAGTACTTCACAACAACAACCATCATCATCCTCTCCCATAATGGATATGGATACCTTATTACATGCATTATTTAATGAACCAATAAGCACAGAGTTAAAACCTAAGAGCACTTTCTACCCAGTCAAACCTAGAGGACATTTTATCGAAACGGTTTACTGCAAAGTAATGAACAATTTCAAGAAACTCAATCCCCATGAATTTGTTTCCGACAATTTAAAGGGGTTGTCCCGAGGCAGCAAGTGGGTCTATACACTTCTGTATGGCCATAATAATGCACTTTGTAATATACATTGTGCATTAATTATGAGCCATACAGAAGTTATAAAAAGTTTTTTACTTACCTGCTCCGTTGCTAGCGTCCTCGTCTCCATGGTGCCGACTAATTTTTGGCCTCCGATGGCCAAATTAGCCGCGCTTGCGCAGTCCGGGTCTTCAGCAGTCTTCTATGGAGCCGCTCGTGCCAGAGAGCGGCTCCGTGTAGCTCCGCCCCGTCACGTGCCGATTCCAGCCAATCAGGAGGCTGGAATCGGCAGTGGACCGCACAGAAGAGCTGCGGTCCACGAAGACAGAGGATCCCGGCGGCCATCTTCAGCAGGTGAGTATGAAGACGCCGGACCGCCGGGATTCAGGTAAGCGCTGTGCGGGTGGTTTTTTTAACCCCTGCATCGGGGTTGTCTCGCGCCGAACGGGGGGGGGGTTTAAAAAAAAAAAAAAACCCGTTTCGGCGCGGGACATCTCCTTTAAATACATTTCAAAAAGGTATACTAAAAAGTTGGCAGCAAATAGAAATATAACCATCAAAAAAGCAGATAAAGGTGGAGGTGTGGTTATATTAAATAGCCAGTTTTACTATCAAGAGGCTATGAACATCTTAGAAAATCAAGAATACTACAAAACCCTTCCCACCAATCCAGGTATTGATACTAAGAAAGCTCTCTTTTCATTTGTGCAAGAAGCTTTTGATCAAGAATGTATCACTAAAGGGGAAAGAAATTTCATCTGTATAGTCTCTCCGGAAACACTGTATTTTTATTACTTACCAAAAATCCATAAAGCTCTCATTAATCCTCCAGGTCGACCCATTATAGCAGAAATGGGGTAATTTATCTGACTATGTGGGGTAATTTATCTGACAGCTGCAGAAATTTGTAGTAAATTTACCCACATACTTAATGGAATACTAAACATCTATTGAATATGATTAAACATTTTGAATGGAAAGATAGATATTATTGGGTAACACTAGATGTTAAGTCTCTTTATATAAATATTCCCCATGAAAAAGGGTTAGAGTCAATTAGACACTTTCTCGACTTTGACCCACTAATGCCAAGGAATCAAAAACAATTCATAATTGAAGCAATTCATTTCATTCTCACGCACAATTATTTTACTTATAATAAGGAATTTTACATCCAACAAAAAGGGACAGCAATGGGCACTAAATTCGCCCCGTGCTACGCAAACCTTTATATGGGCCTCTTCGAGGATATGTATATGAACCACCCATCCATTGCTTTCCCCAAGAGATACATCAATGATGTTTTGATCATATGGGATGGTCCATAAAATATGATTCAAGAGTTTGTTCAATCTATTAACTCTAACAATTGGGGCCTCAAATTCTCAGAAAATTTGAGAAAAGTCAAGATTGTCTCTTTAGATCTACCGCTCTTTTCCTCTGGCACACTTAGACAGACAAAAACCCACTTCAAAACTGTCGCAACAAACAGCTCTCTAGATTTCACAGTTGCCATTTGAAAAAATGGAAAATAAATGACACAATTCTGCCGTCTGAGAAGAAACTGTTCAAGGAACTCAGACTATACCGAACCAGCTGCCCTTCTGAAAGCCCGCTTTAGGCAGAAGGCATATCCGGAACATCTATTAGAATCAGCTATATCAAAAGACCAGAAACAAATACCATCTGGAGCTTTAGAAACCAACAGTGAGACAGAAGTAAAAGTAGAACAGAATAACACAAAACCAAAAACGGAGAGAAAAAATCTATTTGTCACAAAGTATAACACACAACATAATAAAATCAAGACAATCTTGAGTAGTCACTGGGAAATACTGGAAGGTGACCCATTCCTTGTAGAACAGCTTCCAAATAGACCATAACTATAACTATATCTGTGGAGCATACAAGTGCAGGGTAAAAAATTGCAAGTGTTGTGCTAACATTAGTTTTTGTTTTTTTTAAAATCCAAGTTTTATTGAATTTTTAACATAGGGTACATAACAAAGTATACATTGGTAGGTCAGTGACAGTAGTATCCTACGAACAAGCGACAGAATTTGCGACATATAACCACTGAGCCTGATCCGACCTTTGTACATACAGGAAATCAAATCTCGACGGACTTATAGACAAACAAAGACATACCACAGAGGGGGGTGGGGGTGCGGGAAGGTCGACAGGGGGGGGGAGGGGGGTGTAATATAGGTGTGATCTGTGCTGGGGTTTGCACTCCTTGCTAAGCGCCTCACATCGAATAACCCAACCGAGACCCCTCACCCCTATCTCTCCACGCGTGAGGGATTAGCGAGAGAGCTCTGAGCGTATCCTGTGCCATAAGCCCCAGGTTTCAAGAAATTTCTCATGGGAACCATTTGACCAGCTGGAGACTTCCTCCAAGTTGCAGGTCCGGTCCATTCTATCCCTCCACTGAGAGAAGATGGGAGGAGACCTCTGTAGCCACAGAGGGGGGATAAGTGCCTTGGCTCCATCTATTGCGTGAGCTAATAGTCTGTGCCTCAGAGGGTTAAAATCCCCAGAGGGCCTCCACAAGAACATCACCTCCGGAGTCAAAATAAAATTGGGTAAGATTCTTTTTAGCGCAGCCGCTATCTCCTGCCAGAAGGTCGACAGGAGAGGACAGGACCACCAGATAGGGAGGTATGAGCCCACATCACTTTCGCACCTCCAACATTTGCTGTCAGGAGCAAGCTTGTGGTCGGCCAGCCACTGCGGGGTCCTATACCAGCGGACTAGTAGCTTGTAGTGGGCTTCTTGATTGATGATGCACGATGAGAGCCCATATGCGAGCTTTAGAATTAGTTGCGTGTCCGAAGAGGATAAGGTTATATTAAGTTCTTTCTCCCAGGAGGAGATGAACGCGGGCTTATAGGGAGGGGCAGGTGGGAAGCAAAGCTTGCGTAGATAAGCGATTCTTCCAGTGGACGCGGTGTTGGACCCTACTGCCTTCTCAAAGGCTGTGAGGGGTCTTGTGGATGTAAAGGTTTTTTTAAAGTCTTTAATTGTTCCTGCAATTTGGGCTCGTTGTAGAAAAGGCAGGGGTCGGTCGGGCAGTAGAGACTCCACTATCTCCCCAGGGTTTAGGTGGGACAAAGACTGAAGCTCTCCAATGGTCTTGTTACTTAATTTTTGCCATAGCCTGATCGAACAAGGGTCCTGTGGGAGGCCCAACAAGGCGGGAAGAGAACATAATGGGGAGATTGGGGAGGGGGTTGGTGCTAGTACCTCGACTCGAGAGTTCCAGGCTTCACAGGGGCCCCTCAGGAGTATATTGAAATTCCTATTTCTGTAGGTGGCTTTTTTAGGGTACCACAAGGTCTCCAACATCGTTGGGCCATACATGGCCGAGATCATCCGGAACAGGAAGGGGTCTCCCGTTGGTCCGGACAACCTCACCCAGCAGCTGATGTGTGATGCGACGTAGAAGTCAGAGATGCACGGCAGGCCCATCCCTCCCTCCTCTCTTCTCTTTATCAACAGGCTGTACGGAAGCCTGGAACCCCTTTGTCTCCAAATATACTTAATGAACATCTTGCGGAGGGTATTGAAAAAATTTGCTGGTAGGTGGATCGGGAGCAACCGGATCTGATAGAGGATAATTGGGAGTATATAAGATTTGATTATGTTTCTCCTGCCGAACCAGGAAATATAGGGGAGATCATAATTGTGTAGCAGAGCTTTAATTTTGGAAATTAAGGGTGGGAAGTTGGCTGTGAAGAGATCCTCTACCTTCTTTGTCAACTTAACACCCAGATAGTCTATTGCTGTGTTGGACCAGGAGAACGGAGAGCCCGACATCAGATTCGTACAACGGGCCTTTGGGATCGAGACGTTGAGGACCGTCGATTTATTAAAATTTATTTTGAAGTTTGAGAGCTTCCCAAACCGTTCCAGGCATGTGGTGAGTCTGGTAAGACCCGTCTCTGGGTTAGTGATGAGAAAGATGATATCATGCGCAAAAGCGGCTGCAGACAGAGACCGATCTCCTATTGTGAGTCCCCGTATCCCCTGATCCAACCTAATGGACTGGAGTAAGGGCTCCAAGGCTAGGATGAATAGGGAAGGGGATAGAGGGCAGCCTTGGCGTGTGCCATTTTTTATTTCAAAAGGGGGGGAGAGGATGTTATTTATTTTTAATCTAGCAAAAGGTTCGGCATATAGGGAGAAAATGGCCTCTACGAAGGAGGGGGGGAAGTTGAAGTGGAGAAGGACCGATTTCATATATTGCCAGTCAACTCTATCAAATGCCTTTTCGGCATCGGTGCTTACTAAGGCGAGTGGGATTCTGTTAGCGTGGGAATAATGCATTGCGTGAAGAATACGGATACAATTGTCCCTCCCCTCCCTTCCCTTCACAAACCCGGCCTGCTCCCTCTCCACCAGATACGGGATGTGGGCTTCCATACGCCTAGCGAGGAGTTTGGCCTATAATTTGGCATCCAGATTAATTAGAGAAATGGGACGGTAGCTGCCGCAGATCTCCGCATCTTTATTTTCTTTCAGAATTAGCGTGATGTGGGCCTCCTGACTTTGTCTCGGGAGGGCACCACCTACTAGAAGAGCATTGAACAGATCTGTGAGGCGAGGCACCAGCGTGGGACGAAAAGATTTGTAATAAATGAGGGGCAGGCCGTCTGGGCCAGGGCTTTTGCCCGGGGGGGAAGAGTTCAGGATCTCCTCCACCTCCGTTTCCGTAACTGGGGCCAAGAGTTGGTTGGCTATTTCTGGGTCTATTTTGGGAAGAGAGAGCTTTTTTAGGAATTCTTTTATTTGTTTATCGGATTTATCCAACTCATTCTAGTCACGATGTGGGCGTAAATTGTAGAGTTGGGAGTAAAAGTGTTGAAATTCGGCCGCGATGTCTTGGGAGGAGGTGACATGAGTGCCTAGGTGAGTTTTTATTGAGTCGATTTGGTTCCTGGTGCGAGCTTTTTTTATCATAGCGGTCATATACTTGCTACCCCTATTCCCTTGGGCAAATGCAATATGTTTAAGATATAGACACTTTTTATTAAATCTTTTTTCTAGGCAGATATTTAATTCCTTTCTGGTGTCCGTGAGTTTGGATAGGTTTTCTTTAGTGACGGAAAGTTTAGTAGTGTATTCCAATTTGGCTACACGCTTTAGGAGGGCATCTATTTCTTTTTGTTGCCTTTTCTTTTTCCTCGCTCCAAGAGCTATCAGGATGCCTCTGATAAACGCTTTATGCGTTTCCCATACCACTGGGACCGATTGATCACCGCCCCCGTTAAGCTCAAAAAATTCCTTTAGCTGTTTGGAGATCTCAGATTTGTCATCCTCGGAGTCAAGGAGAGAGGTATTCAACCTCCAACACCACTCCCGTGGGGAATTACTTAGGGGTCTGAGGTCAACGTGCAGCGTGCGTGATCGGACACAGTGGTGGTGGCGATAGAGGAGTCCAACAACCCCGGGAGAAAGGAGGAGGCTATGAGGAAATAATCTAACCTCTGGAAAGAGGCGTGGACATGTGAGAAGTAAGTGAAATCCTTAGTAGTGGGTGAGCATTGACGCCAAGCGTCGATCAAACCCAACTCCGAGATGCATCTCTGTAGGCGTCTCAGTTTTGGGTGAGATATTTGGGAGCGCCCGACTGAAGAGTCCAGTAGGGGGTTTAGTGTCAAGTTCACGTCCCCTCCCAGGATGATAGGGCCCACCGCAAATTCCCTGAGAGTTTCCAGCTGGCCTAACAGCCAAGCTACTTGGTTGGAGTTAGGGGTGTACAGGTTGGCGAGGGTAATCTGAAAATTATTTAGGCGTCCTCTCAGAAAGATGGCCCTGCCCTCCCCGTCTGTGTGCTGAGCCTCACACTTGAATGTGGTGGACCTATGAAACAATATGGAGACTCCTTTTGAGGCAGATGTCGGGTGGGGGTTGTGGAAGCCCTGGGGGAACTGTCTACCCGGTAAAGAGAGGCACTTACCCTCCTTGAAGTGGGTCTCTTGTAGGAAGGCGATCTTGGTGCCGTACCTTCTCAAAAGTTGTGCTATGTTGTGCCTTTTGAAAGGCGAATTCAGCCCTCTAACGTTAAACGAAGATAGGCGGAGGCGGTCATCCGAAGCTGGAGGTGGAGGAGGCATCGTTCAACCAAAGAGCGCGCTACTGTAGCTAAAGAAATCGAAGTGCACAGTAAGACACCAGGTAAATTCACGATAAGGGGTGTGGGAGGTGTGGGCGGCGGTAGGTGGGAGTTAGGAGAGAAACACTAAGGGAAGGTGAGAGACACAGCAGGGAGATAACACTAAAATGAATAACACAAAATTAAAGATAGAAAGACCAATTTGTCCTAGGACGGTCAGTGGGGGCGATGTGCAGAGCGGTGCCCACCCCGATCCCGAGTACTGGGGCTCACGGATAATTAGGCGGAAACCGCGATGCACAGAACCTGCCCTGGACGACTCCTAAGGACCATTTAAAGAGAAAAAGAAAAGAGCTCTTAAAACCAGCTATGCGCAACGAACTTGCATTGATACAGGGAGAGAGAGAGGGGGGGGGGGTAGGTCAGGAGAGGGAATGGGAATAAGTCAAAGAAAACATCGAGGCAACCGTCGGCTGGCATTCTTTGGAGGCGACAGCGGGCTCCACCGCGGTGTGCCGGCCATCCCCGGGCAGGAGAGGTCAGCGGGGCCAGACCCAAAGTTCAAACACGGACCCTTGGTGGGCCCAAACACGAACAGTCCAACAACGGGGCAGCAGTCTCGGTTTCGCGGAACCGAGGGCAGGGCGGGAGAAAGTTTAAACCCGATCCATGGCCGGGTAGAGACGTTTCCTCAGTCTCCTGCTGGGGTGGGGTCGCGACTCTTTTTCTTCTTATTTTTTGGTGATTTTGCCGGGGGAGCTGAACCCCATGCAGAAGCAGAAGGCAGATTTGTAAATTTTGGCAACTCCGGCAAAGGGAGCCAACAAGGCAGGTCTAGCGGCTCTATCTCCAGAAACTGCCAACATGCTTGGAGGTCCTCTGGATCACGAATATTCAGTCGCCGTCCTTTATGGGAAATGCCAAGGCCGAAAGGAAACAGCCAGGCATATTTAATCCCCCTCTCTCTCAGGACATCAAGTAGTGGACGGAGAAGGCGACGCTTGGCAAGGGTAGACGGGGCCAGGTCCTGGAAGATCTGTATAGAGGCGTCTACGTATTTCAGATCCCTGTGATTTCTGGACGCTCTCAAGATGGCGAAGGCGTCCTGGAATGAGAGGACTTTACAGATGACGTCTCTTGGGGCTCTGTATTCGCAGGGGGGGGGGGGGTCTGAGGGCTCTATGGACCCTTTCGATTGTGATAGGGGCTGCTCTCTCCGGGCCAAGAAGGAGTGTAAAGATTTCTTTAGTTACCTTGTGGAGGCAGTCCACAGCCCATGACTCCGGGAGCCCCTTGATGCGTACGTTGGAGCGCCTGTTTCTATTCTCTAAATCCTCCTGCATCAAGAGGGCTCTGTTGATGTGATCATGGTGTTCACGCAGGGTGCGCTCTACCTCCGTGGCGTGGGTAACAATAGCGGAGGAGGAAGACTCCAGGTCCTCCACTCTTCTCCCCAGGAGCTTGATATCTTCTTTAATCTCTCCCAGTTCTAACATGATAGGGCTCAGGGCTTTCATGATGAGGTCTTTCATGAAGCCTCTGGATACAGCCTCTCCATCCTCGCTGTCCGAGGCAGCCCCCACCCCCTCCTCCTTACTGAGAGTTGCAGCCGATAGCTGTGCCGGCGCCATCTTTGCTGGGAACAGCGGAGAGCGGGGACTCTTCTCCTTCAGATAGCGCTGCATATCTGACTGTCCTCTGCTCACCCGCGGTGTCCCTGAAGGCTCCGGTCCTCTCTCCCTCCCGACTCTTCTCATTCTCGCGCTGCTAGAAGCTGCTAGCGGTCCTATAACGGAGTTCTGCCGCAGGAGCTAACCTCTCACACGGCCATTCGCCTCAGCGGCCAGGCTCCGCCGTTGTGCTAACATTTGTAACAAAAGAAAGGAAATAATATTAAATGAGCCAAATAATGATGTAACTGATAACATGTGGATCCAAACAAACACCGCTAAAATATCCATAATGGATACCTAAAACATAGGGTGTCAAGACACTTTGCAAACTATCACGAAAAAGATGCTTCACTAATGCGGATCACCAAAATCGAACAAATTCTTGAGGGCCAATTTAATGTTTGGGGTCTACATGTTTGATACGTTACAACCTGACGGACTAAATGAAGTATTTGAAAAGTTTTAAGGAAAGGGATTTTATATTTTTACATTTACAGTGTTCAATGTTAACCCTTTCCAATTCTCTGTCTGACATCTGAAGATATTGTGATTGAAGGCTGTGCAGCTCTGATGTTGGAAGACGTCCGGCAGGGTATTCTTACTGTATATTAATAGCCACTCTGCTGTCAGGGGTTTCTCCAGCATGTCCCATATCGCAGTACTGGCTCTAGTGAGCAGATGGTGCCATTGTATAATGGCAGAAAGAGAAAGCCCCCTAGAAACCCCCTAATCCAAAATTGGATTGCAAAGGGTTAAACACTTTTAGGGGATCAGTAGATTGCTTATATGTGGAAACAATACTAATCCTGGAAACCTTTATATCATCTAATCCTTTCCATACTTAAGATGGTCCCTATTTGGAACCCATATATCATGCAGTGTAGGTCTGTCTGCTTGCGGCTCCAAGTAAGAGGACTTAGCTCTCTGGTGGGGCATATCTAAAGGGCGGAGTTGGCGCTATAACGAGTGACGGCAAACCCCATCATTTCACCAGCATCAGATGGAATGCAAGTGTAACGCATCTTGTTACGCAGTGTCAACCGACGCTACAGAGTGTTGTGATGTCACTCAGAAGCGATTTCCCATACGAACATCATAGGATATTTAAAGTACGTTTGTTGTATCTATCCAGTAGGCTTGAGAAAGGGGTCCAGAGCACCCGAAATGCGTCGCCTGTACCTGTCTGTCACATGTTATACTAATAAAAACTTGGACGAAGATTGGTTCTGTCTATCTGCTGTCAGGACAAGGTCCGGGATAATGGAAGTCCCTGAGAAAACCTGCAACCTCTGTCCCTGCCTACTTCCCCTCCTGGGCTAACCCCAAGGGAGACAACTGGGCGGCGGTCCCTACACTTACTAGGAAAGCGGTAAACGGGAAAGACAAACAGACACTGGAGACAAACAAACAGTAGAATGGTCAGACTATCCGGGTCAGCAATAGGAGGGTACGCGGTACAGAGGGGTCAGGCAAAAACGAAGTCAAGTCCAAAAAGCAGATAGTCAGAAAGCCGGGGTCACAACAGGAGTCAAAACAATACGCGGGTGCAGCTGGAAGACCAAACTAACACTGGCAATGCTGGAAGGAAACAGACACATTTAAATGCTGTCAGAACTCCTGCCCCAGCAGCTGATTGGGGCGGGGAGCTTGACAGCAGCAGGTCCCAATCAAGGAGATGCTGGGAACACCGCCCCCAGCCTTGCTGAACAGATGGATGCCAAGAAAGCAAGCCTGGTAGTCATGGAAATGGGGACATGCCGCGGGGCGGCACCCGCTGCTTCCCTAGCAACCCGGCGGCGACCAGAGTTACAGAGGCCAGGGGATATCACTAGAACTGGGGCTCCCCTGCGCTGCACTTCTGCAACCCGGGTGGTAGGACCGGCACAGAGGCCCCAAGAGTCGCCAGTTCTGACATCTGCCTGTTACTATCTTATGCAAACCTGGATCTTTGGGGGGGAGTTGGAGTTTATCCAAACTCTCCCCCCCCCCCTCCATCCTTCCAGTGAAGTAAGTTCCTTCTATTATCATTCTTTTTTACAATAAGTAGCGCAAGGATTTTTTCTTTGGGTATGCTGAGTGACCCTGCATACAAAAGTACATACAAATCAATCACTCTCAGGTCAAGGAATGCTGATCCAAAATCATATAGACCATATGTCAAAGAGCTGCCATAGGTTTATTGCAGAACACCAGAGAAGGTAACAGGCTGCGATGTGTTTTGGGGGAACTACAAAGCAATTGCCCCGAAATGTATTGCAGTATTTTACATTCTCTGATGCATTAAAATAAAGGCATGGCATCTTTCTTGTGATCTACATGTGTTTGGATCAGCATTCCTTGACCTTAGAGTGATTGATTTGCACACACGTTTGGATTTAAGGGGGGAATCAGTGTGCTTCACTACCCCTTTGTGAAGAACGTTCTGGATTTTCTACACTATATGCATTTCCTTTATATATCAATACACCATACCATTCACCCCTGAGCAATGCTGTGTTTTTTGTATCTTAGGCCACGTTTAGATGAGCATGGTTTACACGCTGCTACAGCAGCGTGTAAACCACTCTTCTATAGCAACCAATAAGTTACTATGAAAGCGCTCACACAGAGCTTTTTCTACCAACGCAGAATAGGATAGCGAGTGCCGACTCCCTTGTCGGCTCTGTGCTGCGGCGTTGTCAATGGTGCTGATCACAGACTCCTATGAGAGCCGTGGCAGCACTATACTTGCAGCACAGACATGTGAACCTGCTGCTCCGCGGAGCATGGAGCAGCTCATTTACTGCAGAATTCCTGCATGTCAGCAGCGTGTAAACCACGCTTGTCTGAACGAAGCCTTAGATGTTCTTTACTGTGACCAAGATCCAGTTCGACCTTGGGATTGGACTTTAAACACTCTCCCTTTTGTGGATGTTTTCAGGTGGATTTGGAACATAACCATAATCTGGCTTTTGGATTATTACAAGGCTCTTCTGGATTGCAGATGTGGTGAGGTGTCCTGTTTGGGCATTGCAATCACATGAGGTGAGTCCTGTATTCTATATGTAGTAATGTATTCTATATGTAAATATGTATTATATATTTTTCTATGCCTCGTTCTTATATTGTCAGAGCTCTGTCCTGTTTAAATTTAACTATCACCTAAAGTTGGTGTCCCTCTCCACTGAAGCCTATGGAAGTTATGGATACAGCCAAGCCAACAGAATTCAAAAGAGAGGAACATGCATAATTGTCCATCTCTCCACCTCTTCTTCAATAGCTAGATCTGCCGAATAGCCATCTGGTACCCCTGTTTTTCCAAGAGATGAGGGCCCTAGGGGTGAGCAATATATATACTACCCATATGAACAGTGACTGACGACATCACTAGAAAATGCTGGGTGGAATGAGTCAGAAGAACTACTTGCCAAGATCTTGGTGATGAGTGGTAAAGAAAAAGTGGTTCCTTATAGAAAAGAAATCTATAATTTCTAAGAGAAGGTTTAGGACTTGTTCGGTCTCCCACCCTGATTTTGTTCCAGAACAGTATTACATATTGTCAGCAGCATTCAACTGGTGTTCTTTGGGCTCAGCAGAGGAAATTATTCACCCTTCCTCTATGCAGAACACAGGCACATCCAGTTTTATTTGTGTATTAAACTTTGTTGTTATCAATGTACACATAGCAGAAAATTTAAATAGACTTCTCCAGGACTACAAGTCTGGAAACCCAAAAATATACTGGTCCGCAATGTGAGGTCTACTGAAAGATTGGGATTTACCATATGCCCACTCCTGGTTTAGACATACGGCAAGCCTATAGAAAGATTTTGTTCAGTTGTAACAAATGCATTAATTGGCAACCAGTATTCCAAAAATATTCTCTATTGCCAAAACTACAACGTCACTAATTACATTTGACACATTGATACATGACCTCTGGTATGCATTCTATATAAGTTCACCTCCTCTAAATTTGTTCAGTGAGAGATTGGATATGAATTGAATTAAATTTGCAGATGATGAATTATAGTTTTATAATTATGGTTATACCAAGCTATTATAACATTTTGCCTCTCTAAACTTGCTTCGACTTTGCTAGTCTACTCCTGCTAGGTGTAGTCAGAGACGTGAAACTGATGCTTTGGGCAAGTACTATATGCAGAGAAGAGAAAAAAAAAATTAAGTGAATTTATACTTAAGGGATATTGGAATAGTCAAACGGAAAATTTCTTTGTTTTACCCTGCAAACTGTAATTAGTTGCTAAGAAACAACATCAAATATTACCCATAAAATCCACATGTGGGTTATATAGTGCCGAGTCCTTTTATAGAAATGCAAATTATGAAAATAGTAATATTCCTACAATACCGTATGTGAAGTGTATGATAAGGGGATTTCTTCTGCTACCCAAAAAATGTTGTCTAAAGGGAGTCGGAACACGTCTGAACGGCTTCAGTTCTCCGCTCGGTGCCTATTACGAAGCAATTTTAATATTAATTATGAAATGATAGGATTCCTTCTTCACAACAATAGTTTGTTTCCTGACGCAGTTAGCACTAGAGCTAATTAATGTAATGATACTGTTGTGTTAGGTGAAGTGTTGTTTTCACATGAAAGGATAGAAGGAAAGAGGTTTTATTTTAGAATCCCAACTGCCTACCATTCCGCAAATGATGGCGAGATCCGAGAACCATTATGATTATTTGCACCGTAAAACAACAGCATTATTGTGGGGCTCTGCCATGTCTAAACAGATTGAGACAGAACGGTGCCTTTTTTTTTGTAAACCATGTTGTCTTATTAAAGTATGCTGCCTGGCACCTAATTACTAAACAAGAGCTGCGCCATCCATAAAACTCATTACTAGAGAAGCCAAACGAATGGGAATGCCAACTGATCACATTGCCAACAGAAGGAGTGTGGATACATCCATCTATTAGCTAAGAAAGTTTTAGTAAACAATTATGTCTGTGCTAAGATTTAGAGAAGAGACTATCAACAATTATGTGCGCATACAAATAACAGAAGCAGATTGTTCATGTGGCTCAATGCAGGAAGGGGGTGTCTTGATGCAGGCAAGAAATTGTATTTCACTATAAGAGTCAATGGGAAAGTACATAAAGCCATTCGAGTTAGTTAAAATGAGATCAGCTGATCAATATTCTTCTTAACTTCCTAGTGAGAGTTTAGGATTTGGGGGAAAAACCACAGGGGTTGCAATGGCTTACGCTGACATTGCTTTAGAGCAGGAATTGCTTAGCATGAAATAATCTATGGTTAAATTCATTGATTACTTGCTTCCTGACGATTCAGAATGCATTGATCTGATCTACAGAGGCAGGATTGATTTTTGGCTAGTGATGATTATCCGTTCAGTCGCATCCGACCTTCGGTCACTCTATTGATCAATAATCTCCACGCGTTTCTGTCTTTCACCGCGTCTTTCAGTTCTAGGATTGACATGTTCGTGGTGGCCTTCATTGTATCTAGCCATCTTGTTCTTTGTCATCCTGATCTTCTCTTTCCACTGACCTTGCCTATCATCAGTACTGTTTCCAGTGAGTTAGCGCGCATCACGTAGCCAAAGAAAGAGAGCCGCTGTTTGATGATTTTGCCCTCTAGTGATATTTTCGGTTTGGCGTGATCTAACACTATCTTGTTCGTTATCATGGCGCTCTGAGATGTCCGTAGCATTCTCATCCAGCACCATAGCACAAACGCATCAATTTTCCTTCTGTTTGTTTTCCTGAGCATCCAACTTTCTCAACCATACGTCGTTATGGGAAAGACAATTGCATTGACCAGTCTGCTATTTGTTGCAATGCTAATATTCCTGCTTTTCCAGATCTTTTCCATTCCTTGCATTGCATTCCTGCCAAGTGTAATCCATCTCTTGATTGATTTCATTGCAATCGATTTTGGATCCAAAGAATACGAAATTTTTGACCGATTCGACTTCTTCATCACTAATTTTTATGTTCACTGTACCGTTGCCCACCGTGGTCATGACTTTCATGTTGTTGGCAACAGCTGCACGCTGGTCCCAAGCCCCGATAAATGGGAGGGGTGGGGAAAGCAATGGCAAACTACTCCACTACCACTGCCAAAATACTTTATGGGTCAAAACCAAATGAGTCCAAATATGGTGCTGGAAGGTGCTGATCAAGCCACCAGGGAAGAACAAGGGCGAAACTCGAATACCTTTGGCATTAATGACGCGGGCAGGACAAAGCCTATGGGCGCCGGTCTGCTGATGCAGCTCCAAGTGAAAGGTTTCTTTGCATTACTCAAAGATTCACAACATTGGTACTTGGAACGTCCGTGGCATGAACACAGGCAAATTGGAAATCCTAAAAAATGAAAATGAACGGCTCAACATTGACCTGCTGGGTATCAGCGAGCTTCACTGGATAGGCAATGTTTTTTTACAGGAAGCAATACTTCTCTAAGGGCTCATTCACATGGGCATATTTTCACAATATATTACACAAGCAATTTTTTGTGTGCGTAATATGCAGCAAATAGAAGCCATTGATTTCAATGTGTTTGTTCACAAGATGTTCAAATATGTGAAAAAAAATGTGGCATGTCTTATTTTGGTGTGTATTACGCACCGCGATTGTACATTGAAGTGACTGGGCTGACGCAAATAGGAAACCTGCATTGTTACTGCATCTTTGTGCAGCAAATCAATGGGCCCCTCGATGTTGCTTTTGTGTATTTGTGTACAGAAAAACCTGCAGAAGCGGGCAAAATATGTGAATCTAAGCGATTTTAGGTCATGTAAATACAAAGCATCAGAGGCATAACTATAGGGGATGCAGTTGCACCCGGGCCTAGGAGCCTTATGCTGAGTTCACACAGGGCGGATTTGCCCTTTTGTCGTTAGCGACAAAAGGATATAGTAGGATAACACACAACAAAGACAAATTACTAATATATAGATTTGTTTTTCTCAAACTGTGAAACCCCAATAGAAAGAGGACTTGAGTAGCCCCAACATAAAAAGACTAGCCAAACAGTGTGATATATTTGACCCTTCAGTTGACTAGAAAACGGTACTACCGTAAAATGGCTGTCTATAATACATGATAAACACGCACACGCACAAATACGGATTAATCATAACATTAAACCCACCTGCTTAATATTGTGTAGGTCCCCCTTGTGCAGTTAAAACAGCTTTCACTGGTAGAGGCATAGACTGCACAAGGTGTCCTCTAGTATCTGGCGCCAAGACGTTAGCAGCAGATTCTTTACCTTCTGTAAGTTCTGAGGTGCGGTCTTTATAAATTGTTCTTGCTTTTCCAGTAAATTACGTAAATTCTTGATCAGATTGAGATTTGGGGCATTTGGTAGTCAACTTAGCACCTCAAACTCTTTTTCATGTTCCTCAAACCATTCCTGATCAATTTTTGCAGTGTGGCCAATGCATTATCCTGCCTAAAGAGGCCTCTGCCAATAGGGATAACTGCTGCCATTAAGGGGTGTATTTGATCTGTACAATGTTCAGGTAGGTGGTATATGTCAAAGGAACATCCACATGACAGCTAGGGACCAAGGGTTCTCAGCAGAACCTTGCACAGAGCATCACACTGCCTCTGCCAGCATGTCATTTTTCCATTGTACATCCTGGTACCATCTCTTCTATAGTTAAGCGACACACATGCACCCAGCCATCCACATAATCTAGTGTGATTTATTAGACAAGGTTACCGTCTTTCAATGATCCATGATCCAATTCTGATGCTCACGTGTCCATTGTAGGTGTTTTGGTGGTATTGGTACTTAGATTGGTTTGTAGCTACGTAGCTCCATTCACAGCAAGCTGTGATTTCGGTGTTTTCTGACTCCATTCTATCATAGCCAGGATTAACTGTAAGTATCTATGCCACAGTAGTTCTTCTCTAGGATCGCATCAGATGGGCTAGCTTTTACTGTCATTGAGCATCAATGAGCCTTGGGTGCCCATTCACTGATAGTCTTTCGTTGAACCACTTTTGCTAGATAATAACTACTGCATACCGGTAACACCCCAAAACAACTGTCCTTTTGGAGATGCTTTGATCCAGTCATCTAGTCATCACAATTTTGCTCTTATAAAAGTCACTAAGGTACAGAGGATTTCATGGACTGAACAACCAGAACTGCTTGAATTGGACCAGTCCCTCAAGTGGAGCAACTGCCCAGAAAAAGGGGAACTACATTACGTGGGAAACTGGAGTCTGAAACTGGTGGCAAAAAGTATAATGAATATTATATCTAATACACAGAATAACTTAATATAAAAAGCTGACTAAAACTCTAATACAAAGCACTAATCTATTGGGAGCTTCACTTAGAGATCTCTGGCACAGCATGGCCAGTACACAAATAGTATAACCAGCAACCTGTGTTTGGAGACTGGAATAAATAACACCAGAAAGAACCTGATTATCTGGCTGAGCTGACAATCAGCCCAGTAGCAAAACCAAACTAATTAAAATTACTGACTGGCTGGCTGAGCTATCAATCATCTCAGCTAGCCAGGCAGCTAAACAGCAGAAGGCATGATTAACCCCTGACTGACAAGGTTGAGTGCTAGCAGGTGCATCACAAATCCAGAAGTCATGGCCCTGTCAATGCTGTGACACATTCAAATCTCCTCTCTGCACTATAAGACATAATTTTTTATTTTTATTTTAATGTACACTGAATGGCACGCGTTCTGTAATGGGAACCAAAGTCAACTATGGGACATTTCTATTATGGTATCTTCTACAACTTTCCTGCTCTTTATTAGAATTACTTGCACCAGAAGCTGTTTATCTAATGACACTACATTAGATATTTGCTTATAACACAATTGCCTAATCTTTAGCCAAAGTGCTTTCAAAACTCTTTAACAAGAATTAATGTTCTCACACTTGTTGGAAATGTGGTGGTAAATCAGGTAAAAGTGTGATGTTATGTGTTCCTGTACAAGAGAGCGCTAGCCAGATTTCCCCATTATTAGTCTTCTCTTTCAGATGTGACTTGTAAGTTCTATTATTAAATGTCTTTTCTTTGAATTACAGCAGGCTGCAAGTTAATTGCCCTTAAGAGAAAAAGTTTAGAACAAAAAAACACAAGAGCAAGAACATAAATAATCCACCTTTGTACTGATGCTGCCATCATACGATTTTCACATCTTAAGAGCGTTTTTTCATGTCTTCCAGTTTTATATTTGCTTTGTATATTAAACCCAAATCTCCTTCTTTTTACCACGTTCATTAGTTTGTGTAAGTATAACTGTACGGTGTTTCCTCGCACAACTAAAGAATTTGTTAATTGCCATATTGTAATCTTGGTCTGAGATCCGAAGAAACAGTTGACAACTATATCCATAGTAATTAGCACACCTGACTTCTTGGCATGGTCAATGGAATTAGTTCAACAGCCGTCGAAGATAGCACTATTTCCTACTTATGTTATAATTAGCAGGTTTTACTCTAGAACTCACCAGCAAGTGTAAACTATGGAAATGCTCCATGAGGCTTATTTCATAGCGTTCAGAGTGGTCATTTTTAAGAAATTAAACACTTTAACTGAAATGTAAAGCTGTGCAGGTGGCAGAGCTATAGTATATGCTAAAATTAGACATGAAGTCCAATAACCATATTCTTGGCACAGGATATTCTGTTTCAGGGATTTTATATGGGGTGGACTACGGAAAAATACTCTGACAATACTGCAACAGGAAGAACAAGCATGTATATTGCTTTTTCCGAAGCTTTATTGATTTACCCATGTTATAACAGATGCTATAAGTGATCTCCGTTCACTACTATGCACCTCTGGGCACGTCGCAATATGTTGGCTGATACTGCCTGCAGCTCTTCAACTGTGATGCTGCGGATAGTGTTCGTGATGTTTTTTCTTAAGTTCATCCATGATATGCATATTATTGGCATACACTATACTTAGAATTTCCCCGGAGATAAAAATTGCATGTGGGCAAGTCCGGTAAACATTGTGGCCATAACCCCTTGCTAAGAGTTCATAAATAGTTCATGTACTCATGCCAGGGAGTCTCGGGATGTGTGACATGTTACTCCATCTTGTTGGAAAAAACAGTGCATTCTTTCTTCTAGTGTCAGTTTGTCGTAAATCTGTTCAAACATGTCCAGATAAATCTTGGTATTCACATTTGATCCAAAGAAAATTGTGCCAACTATTTGTGTTCCTGACACTGCACACCAATTTTCGAGTCGTTTAACGTTTTTTTATGAGTCAAGTGGGGATTTCCAGTAGACCAGTACCTCGTTGTCTGAATTCACGCGACCTGATAAATGAAACCATACTTCATTCATCGTAAAGTACAGCAATGGATACAAAGTAGCAATTATAATCAGCAACCACGTACAGTAATTTACGTATTTAGCTTTGTCGAGCTCTTTCAGTTCCTGCAAACACGTTATTCCGCTTGGTTTCAAGTCTAGAGATTTCAGCACTCACTGACACATTGTTTGTGATCCACCAACTTAATCGAACAGTCTCTTTTGGAGGGTTATTTGCAATCCGCGTCTGAATGTTACAGACGACTTCAGATGTCCAGGCCTCAGTATCTTCAAGTCGACAACAGACCTGATTTGGCGCCATTTCTGAACCAGGCTCTGAATACAACTATTAGCAGGTGGTTTTGTACCTGGGTATTGTGGACAAAGGCCTCTTGTATTTCCTTAATTGATCTACTTTGCACATGGCCTTCTATAACAAATTTTTGTTGTTACAGGAAGAATACCATGGGGCAGATTTATGAAACCTGTCTTCTCTTATAGCGCTGAGGTGAAATGAAAGCTGTGCTCAGTTGCTATGGGAATATCATATCTTTTACATAGCTTTCTAGAAGAATGTGGATCGGAGGTGGGCTACTTTTCCGTGGCTGACCCTGTATGTACTGGGATGTGCCAGGCTTGGAAACTTTAAGGAAGACTTGTCAGCTATCCTATGTCCTGTTTTAGTAAATGCTTTCATTCTGAAGCATCTTTTCTTATAACTCCATGTTATTCCTCCGAGTAACTAATGATTAGACCGACAGCTGGGTGTTACCATTCTCCTTGTCCTACACTGTCAGCACTGATTTGGACAGTATCAGGCTACAGTATGTTGCTAACACATCACCAAATTGTAACACCCAGTTGTCAATTAATTAATAAATGTATAGGAGGCCTAAGGGGCGGTTAACGTTAGGATTTTGCCATCTGTCAAGCATGCATATTTAAATCCAAAAAATATTAAAACCTTTGGTTGACAAATCCAACGAATAAAATGGGTGAAACGCAGTTCAAAAGTGTGGGTAAGAAAACAGTAGTATTCTGAGCTTTTCTATCCTACCAAAAAAAACATGGAAATTTGTAATTTTTTTTTACATTACAGTTAATGGGAAGCAGATGGAAGCATATGGCTGTACTAGCACATATACTTTTTATCAAATGCCTTAAGAAAAAAGTTTTTAACTACAAAACCTTATTATGAAAAAACAGTTTGCAATTAAAAATTTAGACATTTACACGGACGCAAATATATGTGCTAAAAAAAGACATACATTTGTACGTTTTATACATTTATATGTTAACTGTACATGAAAATCCTGATGTGAACACATCCCAACAGAGGAACAGCACAACATAGAAGAGAGGCTCTTGAATTGTTATTTCATGGAGAATGCAAGAAGTTTCCAACATGGACAAGTCAAGAGACAGTGGCATGCTACCAGTGTAGGCACACCATGTAGCCACTATGTATAGGAATGTATACCAAGGCGAGTATATACTATGCATGTGGGTAGATATGCTGTTACTGTGTGTGAGGGGGAAGATACTACGGTACTGTGAGGGAAGGAATTATATACTATGTCTGTTGGAGGGGAGAAACTCAAAATATCAAAGCTCCGTTGATTTTTGCGATCTGCAGTTCACTGTTGCAGCAATCATTGTTTTACAGACTTGTTAAAAAGTCGTACATTGATTTGAAGGAATGCTGTCATCCAATAGGTGGCGCTGCAGAGGTATTGTTCCATCTTGCTTATTTGCATAAATTACCCAGAGGAGCATGCATGGCCATATAAGTCTCCTCACTCACCTCTCAGGTGTCTTCTCATACCCCTTCTAGGTGCTCTCCTTGGAAAGAAACTATGCCATCCCCCAAATCACTCACCCCCTAGGTGTCTCCACACCCGTTTTGGGTGCCCTCCTTAAGAAAAGTTGACACCACTCTTGACCCAAGCAACTTGTGAGTCGCACTGTGAGCCCATTGACCTCAATGAGAGTGTGAGGTCACAGGCCTAAATTGCGATCTTTGGATACATAACTCCTCTTGTGGACTCCTTAGCTAAAATCCCCCCCCCCCCCTAATAAAACTGAATTAGCCTCTGAGCACTCTGGAGTGGCACTCACATTCTGACAAGACATACTGAATGCAGCATAGACACCACTGAAGCATAACATAGCAGTATAACTTCCGACCATCCGGGATCCAGTGGGGCAGTCCCGTTTCCATCAGCTTCTCTGTCTGGCCATACCACCACATTACCCTGCTTTGCTCTTCCTGGAGTCCTATGCACAATAACCAAACTGGCTCAAGGGAGTCTGCATGTGTAGGTAGCAGTAACCAGTTTGTTCACTCACTGACATCAACTACCTCAACCTCTAGCATAAATGGGTGTGCAACTGGCAATGCCGTCTCGGAACTGTAGTTGTATCAAGATGTTGGACCTGCATCTGTTCACATTTTGATAAAATTACAACTCAGTGTGCCCTGATATTTTCAGATCTTTAGGGCAGGCTGGGAGTTGTAATTTTACGTAAATCTTTTGAGGCCATTAACCCCTTTCTGCCTATGATCCTTTTTGTTTTACGTTATTGGAGGTCTTTTCCTGATCACATAGGCATATGTGGCTTAATTTTGCAGGATTAGGGCCCTTTTACACCTACGTGTGGCCTTGGGTTTTTCGTCTCCTCACTCCAAAAAATTATTCTGTTTCCCCCCCCCCCCCTTTTTTAATAGAGTTTCCAAATACGGAAAAGAAACACGGAAAAGTGTTCACCGTGCAGGAAAAATAAGGTAATCATTTAATAAATCTGACTTTTACGTATGCCACAGTACCAGTTGTGTTTCTTTTCTGCTTTTATTTTGGGGGACGTTCCTGGATTTTGGGGGCTGCCCTATCAGTCCATGAGGCAGAAGACATGTCTTGTACCGGAGATGGAGTAAAAGACAAAAATAAGAAGGAGAGGATTAAAATTAGCGTTTACTCATCCCTTTCAATTCCTCACTATAGCAGTCTGCACCCCTACTTCAGTTACCCCCTTTCCTCCAGGTAGCGGGATCATGTGACTAGTAGCGCGGACCATAGAGGGGAGAGAGAGATGAGTATAATATTTTTTGTTTTATTTGACTTTATAAAAGGGGGCATTGAGGGACACTATTACTGAGAATCACCATTACTGTTAGGGGGGGGTTGTCATTGAAGGGCACTATTACTGTGAGGGTGTGGCTTAGCCCAAAAGGTGTATGGTTAGATGTAAAAAAAATTGCTACCACAAGTTATGCACACTGTGTAGACTTCTCTCCCTACTACTGTGGCTGCCAGTTTCTGATCACTGCCCACGTGTATTCACCCCATTTGCAGCAGGTTTGAGCCCACCAAAAACATGAGTCTACTTTGTAATTTTTTTCCAAGGCCACTTTTGGTACCCAACCCACCACTGTATGTTCTTATAGAAGACAGAGGGAAGTGGTTGACATAAAGGCTTAGTCCATGACAAGACGAATAAGCAAAATGTAACTCCCGAGTTTTCATAAGATAAACATGGAGGACAGTTTTATAGGAATTGTGTAGGAGCAGAATGGTCACTTCTTCTAGTTGTTAGACACTCTTCTTGCACAGTATATTCTTTACAAACTCTGATGAGCTCCCTAATGAATAATTGCTTGGATCCACATATCCAGTACTGTAGTTGATGGTGCATCTATTAACAGTTAGAACATACTGTATTTACCGGCACTGAATTATCAGACCAATAGCCCATTATATTGCTGGAAATGCACTTTGTTTCTTGTAATAATTGTACTTCTTTGATAATCTATAAAATCCCTATGTGTCTAGACTTTGCATTTTCCATAAGTCATATAAGGCTCAGACTTAGAAACAGTGAGCGGTGAAATGAAGTCATTGGTTTATAGATTCCACATGCTGGATGTACTGTAGTCTGTTGTGGATGCGTACAGGAAAAGTGTCATATTCAATGTCAATGTCCTTGAAAAATGACCTGTTTGTTCGCTATATGCAATGACCTAGTTGGTCACTATGGGGAAATCCTTCTTCACTTTTCCCTTTCCCTAGTTTTGACTAAAATCTTCCTCACTATACATTGTGGTATAAGAATTCTATCATGCAGAACAGAACAATATGGCACTAAGGGTTGCCAGGGACTTTCATACTGATGGCCTGTCCTTTCCTAAGAAAGACTATCGATATCATACCGGTGGGCTCTGACTCCCAGATACCCACCAATCAGGTGATTGAAGGATTCTTCATTGTTTATCAGGCACAAACATTTTGGATGTACAGAGCTGATTCTGGTAAACAATGAAAAGGCAGCAGTGCTCAACCACGTAAGGTACCACAGGCAGTGGGTTCTGGTTTTCCGGGTTGATGTCAGCCTGTCGGACATCGGGCACAGGAGTCACCATTGCTGAACAAATAACGCTTTATTAACTTTAAAGCAAGAAATTGGTAACTTGTGACCCGGTAATCTGGGGTATCTCAGTCTGTCAATAAAGTCCAAGAGTTCGTATAAAGGGTTGTTAATCAGAATGCTAGCCCGGTTGACTGGGATAAGCTCTAAACAATAGTTGTCTCACTAAACAGTCTATAGGTCTGCTACCGTGGGATACCTGAAACAACTCTATACCTGGATGACCAGAGATGATTCTCTTCTAAGCCCGTTGGTGTGGATTTAGCGTTGCCAGAGGGGAGGGAATGGAGGAATTGTAAGAAATGGAGGAACTGTACCTTCAGCCTTTCATGCTTCTTGACTTCCTCTTACCAGCCTGTTACTCTTTTACTGGAGAAAACTGTCTGTTGGTCCATCTACAGCTTAGCTGCTCTTTACACAGTCTGCGAACTTCTGAATGGCTGTGTCTCTTCATCCCAGATGGAACAGTCCTTAGGACTGTATATGTGACACTGCACTATAGTTTATACAGTACAGTCAAATCTCTAGTTTCATTGTCTTCTAGTTTAGTCAATTTCCAGTTTCGCCGATTTTTCAAGCCAGAATTTCACCTCTAGTTTCATTGGTGGCCGCCCACGTGGCCTAGCTGCTGATGTGGCCCATGTGATCTCCTGCTCAGCGTCTCCACCTCCTAATGCTGAAACGCTACCCACCCTTCTCCAGCGTCTCTGTGGGCGCTAGTAAAACAGTACTGTAGTGTAATGTAAGTGGCCATGTTTACCCAGATAACACAGTGATAACTTAGGGCAGATAACACAGTGATTTGACCTGCAGTCCTAAGTGACACCACAGAACAGATAACACGCAGTGATAGCGCTGAGGATAGATAATGTCACCTGCAGTCCTGTGTAACAGTATAGAGAACACAGTGATAACGCTGAGGACAGATAATGATGTCACCCGTAGTCCTGTGTAACAGAAAAGAGAACACAGTGATAACGCTAAGGACAGATGATGTAGTAGATGTCACCTGCAGTCCTATGTAACAGGACAGATAAAACACAGTAACATGTTCAATAACATGTTAAATGTTCATTTATTCTTTACATTAGTCTTTTATATTAATTTATTATTGTTATTGTTTTTGCATGAAAAACCATATTTATTCTCTATTAAATGTGGTTTGGTGTGTTTTTTGGAATATCTAGAACAAATTAATTGGATTTACATTGATTTCTACAGAAATAATTGCCTCGAGTTTCACTGGTTTCAAGTTTGGCCGATTGCTTTCGGATGGATTACCAACGAAACTAGAGGTTTGACTGTATTCTTATGTTTTGCTATTTTTGTACACTAAAAACATTTTTTTAAAGACGTGCTTTTGTGTGACCGCATTCCAAGAGACATAGCATTTCTTTTTCCCATCGATAGAGCTTTATGAGGTCTTGTTTTTTGTGGGATAATCTGTAGTCTTTATTTATCCAATTTTTGGAACATTTTTTTTTATTTCATTTTTTACTAAAGACAAGCTTAACAAAATCTGCAATTCAGTCGTTTTTTATTTTTATTTTTAATAGCATTTACAGTGTGGTATAAATGATATGCTAAATTAATTATGTGGGTCAGTATAAGGGCTCAGTCACACGAGTGATTTTTAAGCGTGTGTATAGGCGCAATTTTAAATCGCATCTACATAGAACCAATGCTTTCCAAGGGAAGTGGTCACACGTGCGCTTTTTACATGCGCTTAAAATTCACACCTGCAAAAGATAGAACATATGAATGTCAATGGACCCGGTCAGCGATTTTTCTACCCGTAATGTGAGATTTTTTAAATCGCAGCTATACATGCGTGAAAAAATTGCTCGTGTGACTGAGCCCTAATTATGTCAATACCAAATTTATATATATTTTTTTGCAGCTTTTCACACTTTTTCAAAAAAATTATTATTTTATCGCTGTGTTCAAAGATCCCTAAAATGTTTTTTTGTTTTTTGTCAACGGTGCTCTGTGAGGTTGTTTAGTTGAACATTTTTATGGTACCATTTGTTGATTCGTATGAGGTTTTGGTCGCTTTTTATTCTGTTATTTGTAAGGCAATATAGGTAAAATTTGCGGTTATTGCCATGTTTTTGGTATTTTCTTTACACGGCATGCACTGTGCTGATTAAATAACATACTAACTTTTTTGTCTGGGTTATTATTAACATGGCAATACTAGATTTGTGATTTTTCTTCAAAACTTATTTCTCCGTAGTAAATGAGGAAAGGAGGGGTTTTGATGTTTTTTCACCATTTTTTTATACTTTAATTTTTTATTTTTGTCCCACTAGGGGACTTAAATATCACCATCTTCTATCATTCTTATAATACACTGCTATACTTCAGTATAGCACTGTAATCTAAAGCTTATGAATCTCAAGCTCCAGGTGCCATAGCAACCCATCAGGACTCCGCGATCACATCGCGGGAGTCTGATGTGTGACAGCGGGAGTCCCCTCCCTCTATCAACCTTTCACATGCCCCATTTGCAGTGACCGCAGCATGTAAAGGGTTAATTAGCGGAGATCGGAGGTGTCTCCAGTTCTAGCTGTTTGGGCAAGTGTCAGGCTGTTAACTGTCAGCCGAGCACCTGCTTTCCCTGTTATGGGAGACCCGTGCCAGGCTTCTGATTCAGCTCCATAAATAGGCAATTGCATCACAATAAACCCCTGTAATAGCCACTAGAGATGAGCAAGCATACCCGCTAAGGCAAACTACTTGAGCCAGTAGTGCTTTATACAAGTACCTGCCCGCTTGTCTCTAAAGATTTGGGTGCCGGCGGGGGGCGGGGAGTGTCGGGGGAGAGCGGGGAGGAACGCGGGGAGATCTCTCTCTCACTCTCTCCCCCCTGCTCACTCCCACAACTTACCGCTCTCCCCCGCCGACACCTGAATCTTTGGAGACGAGTGGGCAGGTACTCGCATAAGGTACTTCTCGCTCGAGCAGTTTGCCTTAGCGAGTATGCTCGCTCGTCTCTAATAGCCACCGTCCAAAGTATATGGGTGGTCGTTAAGGGATTATTAAGTTTGGCACACTTCATTTCGGAACATTCTTTACTTAAACCGAAGTATAAAATGTAGTCCTAAGTAAATTTCCCTTTTAGTATATAGCCTAGAAGTAATATTGAATCTGACGGAAAAAGTCTCTGTATGTCCCGTACATGAATTCAGAGTCATAGGAGGGTACAGCAGCACCCTGTACACCTCTGCTGGTCCCATATTACAGCTCTGTAGAGCTCAAGGGATGTAAGGAGGCATATTTCGTCCATGTGCATGAGGGCTTAGATCCAGTGCAAGTAGGAACCATCAAGGACTCCATTTGCTAGTTTTAAAGAAACTAGCATTGACATAGCAATGAGCTTGGTCCAAATTTATATTTGTTCACAATTGTTATATGGCTAGAAGGCTACCCTCCGAATATAAAGTGCTTCGCACATTGCAGCTTCTCTATGGATAATAAGCTTATATTGAGGACAGCTGGGTTTCATTTAGAAGGTAACAGAATAAACACAGAGAGCAGCATTGCCCTGTAACATATATCCTCCCGGTAGCTGCTAGAACATTCTGCTAATGTTGACCACATGACGATTACTGATTGCCAACCTACAAATTAATATTGGTTTCTGATTCTAAATCCTTCATTGCATCCATCTTTATAATATTCATTCCTTTACTAAGTGCTCTATAGTTGACCTGTCGGCTCTCCTGTTAGGTCTGTTTTAGCAAATACTTTTATTCCTCATTAAATAACAAAAATCCGTGGCGTTTCACCGCAGCTATTAGGTTCTATTGAACCTAATAGCTCAATGTTCACGCTGCGGAATTCCACCGCGGAATTCCGCAGAGTGAAATTACCCGCAGCATGTCCTATTTGCCATCGGAATACACGCAGACGGCTTCCATTGTAGTCAATGGAAGCCACCCATCACGCTATACTTCCCCTGTAGCACAGTGGAAGTATAGCGTGAATACGTGCTCCGTCCACCGTCGGCCGCTTCATATGACGCGTCCGGCACGTCATGTGACATTGCCGGCGCGTCATTTGCTGTACTGCGCATGCGCACCGGCAGTGTCATGCGGGAGCTATGCAGCGGATCCGGAGCTGAGTATTGGGTCTTTGGAGGGGCGCCGTGCCGGACTCGGCTACGGTATTCCACTTGCGGAGTCCATGTGGGCATGAGCCCTTGCAGTGTGCCTTTCTGTTATTCTTCCTAGAAATATATTAATAAATTCATAACTAGATGTTACTATTCCACTTGTCAAATGGGTGTGTCCCTACACAATCAAAGCTGATTGGACAGTATCAGATTGTTTATGGACACTGCACCAACTGGTAACACCCAGGAACTATTTTAGAATCTTTGCATTTGTAAAGTTTAATAACTTTGCAAACACATTTTGGTATTTATTTTACACTGGTTCTAAGTTAATGCCTGTATTATACTTCAGAGCTGTATTCACAATTCTGCTGGCTTTCATTGGAAACAGTTAAGAACTAGAGATGAGCGAACGTACTCGTCCGAGCTTGATATTCGTGCGAATATTACGGTGTTTGGGATGCTCGTTACTCGTAACGAGTACCACGCGGTGTTCTGGTTACTTTCAGTTTCCTCTCTGAGACGTTAGCGCGCTTTTCTGGCCAATTGAAAGACAGGGAAGGCATTACAACTTCCCCCTGTGACGTTCGAGCCCTATACCACCCCCCTGCTGTGAGTGGCTGGGGAGATCTGATGTCACCCGAGTATAAAAGTCGGCCCCTCCCGCGGCTCGCCACACATGCCTTGTGACCTAGCTGAGGGAAAGTACTATCGTGCTGGAGCTGCTGTAGGGAGAGCGTTAGGAGTTAGTGTAGGCTTCAAGAACCCCAAAGGTCCTTCTTAGGGCCACATCTACCTGTGTGCAGGCTGCTGCTAGCAGTGTTTTTTTTTTTTTTTTCTCAAAATCGGCAGTGCAGAGCATTGCACCCGGCATTAGGGACAGAAGTGGTGCTTAGGCAGGGAGAGTGTTAGGAGTGAGTGTAGCCTTCAAGAACCTCAACGGTCCTTTCTAGGGCCACATTTAACTGTGTGGAGTACTGTGCAGGCTGCTGTTAGCTGTGTTGCTTTTTTTGTTTTTTCTCAAAATCGGCGGTGCAGAGCATTGCACCCGGCATTAGGGACAGAAGTGGTGCTTAGGCAGGGAGAGTGTTAGGAGTGAGTGTAGCCTTCAAGAACCTCAACGGTCCTTTCTAGGGCCAAATTTAACCGTGTGCAGTACTGTGCTGGCTGCTGTTAGCAGTGTTGCATTTTTTTTTCTTCTAAAAATCGTCTGTGCAGAGCATTGCACCCTCCATTGATACTACAGGGACAGAATTGTGTAGGCAGGGCCACAACACAGTTATTGTTCATTGAATATACGCAGTGGGGCCTTCCCTTTGCAAAAAAGCGAAAAAATTATATTTGGCCTGCCTGTGTCAGTCCTAAGGTCTCCGTGTACGTGTGTGCTGCGTGGAGAACGTACAAAAATCGGACGTAACCAGCTACGGTTAACTGCAGGCTTGCGCCATTGTCTTTCCTGACTGGCAAATACCTGCTCTGCCAGAGTTAATAACTCTGCTACACTAAAGTTGTGTGACACTTTTTCAGGGTCACACCACAGTTATTAATTAAACGTGTTGTTCATTGAATATCCGCAGTGGGGCCCTCCCTTTGCAAAAAAGCAGGGAAAAAATTATATTTGGCCTGCCTGTGTCAGTCCTAAGGTCTCCGTGTACGTGTGTGCTGCGTGGAGAACGTAAAAAAATCAGACGCAACCAGCTACGGTTGAGTGCAGCCTTGCGCCAATTTCTTTCCTGCCTGGGAAATCAAATCACTGGTAATACAGCATGCTGAGGGGTAGGGGTAGGCCTAGAGGATGTGGACGCGGCCGAGGACGCGGAGGGCCAAGTGAGGCTGTGGGCACAGGCAGAGCCAGTGCGGTGGCCAGGGGTAGAGGCAGGGCCAGACCGAATAATCCACCAACTGTTTCCCAAAGCGCCCCCTCGCGCCATGCCACCCTGCACAGGTCAAGGTGCTCTACGGTGTGGCAGTTTTTCACAGAGACGCCTGACGACCGACGAACAGTGGTGTGCAACCTTTGTCGCGCCAAGATCAGCTGGGGAGGCACCACCAACAGCATGCGCAGGCATATGATGGCCAAGCACCCCACAAGGTGGGACGATGCCCGTTCACCGCCTCCGGTTTGCACCACTGCCTCTCCCCCTGTGCCCCAACCTGCCACTGAGATCCAACCCCCCTCTCAGGACACAGGCACTACCGTCTCCTGGCCTGCACCCACACCCTCACCTCCGCTGTCCTCGGCCCCATCCAGCAATGTCTCTCAGCGCAGCGTCCAGCCGTCGCTAGTGCCACAGTTTGAGCGCAAGCGCAAGTACGACGCCACGCACCCACACGCTCAAGCGTTAAACGTGCACATTGCAAAATTGATCAGCCTAGAGATGCTGCCGTATAGGCTTGTGGAAACGGAGGCTTTCAAAAGCATGATGACTTTTCCTGATGTGCCGTCCCAGCCCTGCACGACCACGTCTCCCGCAACATTGTACGCGCCCTCACCAACGCGGTTACTGCCAAGGTCCACTTAACAACGGACACGTGGACAAGCACAGGCGGGCAGGGCCACTATATCTCCCTGACGGCACATTGGGTGAATTTAGTGGAGGCTGGGACAGAGTCAGAGCCTGGGACCGCTCACGTCCTACCCACCCCCAGAATTGCGGGCCACAGCTCGGTGGTGGTATCTGCGGCGGTGTATGCTTCCTCCACTAAAGCACCTTCCTCCTCCTCCTCCTCCAACGCAACCTCTGTCTCGCAATCAAGATGTGTCAGCAGCACGTCGCCAGCAGTCGGTGTCACGCGGCGTGGCAGCACAGCGGTGGGCAAGCGTCAGCAGGCCGTGCTGAAACTACTCAGCTTAGGAGAGAAGAGGCACACGGCCCACGAACTGCTGCAGGGTCTGACAGAGCAGACCGACCACTGGCTTGCGCCGCTGAGCCTCCAACCGGGCATGGTCGTGTGTGACAACGGCCGTAAGCTGGTGGCGGCTCTGCAGCTCGGCAGCCTCACGCACGTGCCATGCCTGGCCCATGTCTTTAATTTGGTGGTTCAGCGCTTTCTGAAAAGCTACCCCCACTTGTCATACCTGCTCGGAAAGGTGCGCCAGCTCTGCGCACATTTCCGCAAATCCCACACGCACGCTGCCACCCTGCGGACACTGCAACATAGGTTTAATCTGCCAGTGCACCGACTGCTGTGCGACGTGCCCACACAGTGGAACTCTACGCTCCACATGTTGGCCAGACTCTATGAGCAGCGTAGAGCTATAGTGGAATACCAACTCCAACTTGCGTGGCGCAGTGGGAGTCAGCCTCCTCAATTATTTACAGAAGAGTGGCCCTGGTTGGCAGCCATCTGCCAGGTCCTTGGAAAATTTGAGGAGTCTACCCAGGTGGTGAGCGGCGATGCTGCAATCATTAGCCTCTGCTATGCATCTTGAGAAGTTCCCTGCAAAGCATAAAGGCAGACGCTTTGCGCTCGGAAACAGAGCCGGGGGAAGACAGTATGTCGCTGGATAGTCAGAGCACCCTCCTGTCTATATCTCAGCGTGTTGAGGAGGAGGAGGAGGAGCATGAGGAAGATGAGGAGGAGGGGGAAGAGACAGCTTGGCCCACTGCTGACGGTACCCATGCTGCTTGCCTGTCATCCTTTCAGCGTGTATGGCCTGAGGAGGAGGAGGAGGAGGAGGAGGATCCTGAAAGTGATCTTCCTAGTGAAGACAGCCATGTGTTGCGTACAGGTACCCTGGCACACATGGCTGACTTCATGTTAGGATGCCTTTCTCGTGACCCTCGCGTTACACGCATTCTGGCCACTACGGATTACTGGGTGTACACACTGCTCGATCCACGGTATAAGGAGAGCCTTTGCACTCTCATTCCCGAAGAGGAAAGGGGTTCGAGAATGATGCTATACCACAGGGCGCTGGTGGACAAACTGATGGTAAACTTCCCATCCAACAGCGCTAGTGGCAGAAGGCGCAGTTCCGAGGGCCAGGTAGCAGGGGAGGCGCAGAGATCAGGCAGCATGTACAGCGCAGGCAGGGGAACATTCTCCAAGGCCTTTGCCAGCTTTATGGCTCCCCAGCAAGACTGTGTCACCGCTCCCCAGTCAAGGCTGAGTCGGCGGGAGCACTGTAAAAGGATGGTGAGGGAGTACGTAGCCGATCGCACGACCGTCCTCCGTGACGCCTCTGCCCCCTACAACTACTGGGTGTCGAAGCTGGACACGTGGCCTGAACTCGCGCTGTATGCCCTGGAGGTGCTTGCTTGTCCTGCGGCTAGCGTCTTGTCAGAGAGTGTGTTTAGTGTGGCTGGGGGAATCATCACGGATAAGCGTACCCACCTGTCAACCGACAGTGCCGACAGGCTTACACTCATCAAGATGAACAAAGCCTGGATTTCCCCAGACTTCTCTTCTCCACCAGCGGACAGCAGCGATACATAAGCAATACGTAGGCTGCACCCGCGGATGGAAGCTACGTTCTCTCTCACCATCCAAAACGGGGACATTTCTGCTTCATCAATCTGTGTCTAATATTCCTCCTCCTCCTGCTCCTCCTCCTGAAACCTCACGTAATCACGCTGAACGGGCAATTTTTCTTAGGGCCACAAGGCTCACTCAAATAATTTTTCTAAACGATTTTTATATGTTTCAATGCTCTTAAAAGCGTTGAAACTTTAACTTGAACCAATTTTTCGTTAAACTGGGCTGCCTCCAGGCCTAGTTACCACTTAAGCCACATTAACCAAAGCGATTAATGGGTTTCACCTGCCCTCTTGGTTGGCCATGGCCAATTTTTTGGATGTACATTAGTACTGTTGATACAGCAATTTTTGTGGGCCCTCGCCTACAGTGTAATCAAATGAATTTTTAGCCCACCTGCATTACAGCTGACGTTACATCCGCTGTGTTGGGCAATGCAATGGGATATTTTTGTGTATCGCCGGTGGGTTCCAGGGAGCCACCCATGCTGTAGGTGCACACGGAGTTTAACCTACATGTGTCCACTTGTAAAGAACCCCAGTCAGACTGGGGCATGCAGTGTGGGCCGAAGCCCACCTGCATTAAGCACGACATTACTACCTCAGCTGTGTTGGGCAATGCAATGGGATATTTTTATGTACCGCCGGTGGCTTCCTGGCACCCACCCATGCTGTGGGTCCACAGGGAATTATAAATGCATCTGTTTCCACTTGTAAAGAACCACAGTCAGACTGGGGCATGCAGTGTGGGCCGAAGCCCACCTGCATTAAGCACGACATTACTACCTCAGCTGTGATGGGCAATGCAATGGGATATTTTTATGTACCGCCGGTGGGTTCCAGGGAGCCACCCATGCTGTAGGTGCACACGGAGTTTAACCTACATGTGTCCACTTGTAAAGAACCCCAGTCTGACTGGGGCATGCAGTGTGGGCCGAAGCCCACCTGTATTAAGCACAACATTACTACCTCAGCTGTGTTGGGCAATGCAATGGGATATTTTTATGTACCGCCCGTGGCTTCCTGGCACCCACCCATGCTGTGGGTCCACAGGGAATTATAAATGCATCTGTTTCCACTTGTAAAGAACCCCAGTCTGACTGGGGCATGCAGTGTGGGCCGAAGCCCACCTGCATTAAACATGACATTACTACCTCAGCTGTGATGGGCACTGCAATGGGATATTTTTATGTACCGCCGGTGGGTTCCAGGGAGCCACCCATGCTGTCGGTCCACAGGGACTTCACAATAGGAAGTTGTACCTGCCTGTGTCTATGAATTAAAAAGCCCGGTCTGACTGGGGCATGCAGACACCTTGACAGAATGAATAGTGTGTGGCACATAGGTTCCCCATTGCTATGCCCACGTGTGCAGCTCCTGATGGTGGTGGCACAGGATTCTATTTCTCATTGCTTCTGTACAGCATTGTGCGCTATCGCCCCGCCCCTTTTAAAGAGGGTCGCTGCCTAGCCGTGCCAACCCTCTGCAGTGTGTGCCTGCGGTTCCTCCTCATGGCAGACGCACTTATAAATAGACATGAGTGTGGCGTGGCATGAGGGCAGCTGAAGGCTGCGCAGGGACAATTTGGTGTGCGCTGTGGACACTGGGTCGTGCGGGGGGGTTGGGCAGCATGTAACCCAGGAGAAGTGGCAGCAGAGTGTCATGCAGGCAGTGATTGTGCTTTGTTGGAGGTAGTGTGGTGCTTAGCTAAGGTATGCATTGCTAATGAGGGCTTTTCAGAAGTAAAAGTTGTTGGGAGGGGGGGAGGGCCCCACTCTTGCCGGTATTGTGGCTTAAGGGCGCCCACCCACTGGCGTTTGCTTTTTACGTGCGTGAAAAACGCCGCGTTCTCGTGGCGTTTTTCCCGCGTTTTTCGCAGCGTTTTTTGCCGCGTTTTCGCGGCGTTTTCGCGGCTTTTCCATTAATTTCCATTGACTTTCATGGGTGCATTAGGAGAAACATAAGGACACATATGCAACTGACAGTTCCTATGTTAAAAAACGCAACGCAACACAAAACGCCAGTGGACAGGAGTACATTCAATTCTAATTGCTCTGCAGAAAAAACGCAAAATGCAAAGAAAAAAAAATCGCCAGTGGGTGGGCGCCCTAATAGTGGGACCTGTGAACTTGAGATGCAGCCCAACATATAGCCCCTCGCCTGGCCTATCCGTTGCTGTGTCGTTCCCATCACTTTCTTGAATTGCCCAGATTTTCACACATGAAAACCTTAGCGAGCATCGGCGAAATACAAAAATGCTCGGGTCGCCCATTGACTTCAATGGGGTTCGTTACTCGAAACGAACCCTCGAGCATCAGGATAATTTCGTCCCGAGTAACGAGCACCCGAGCATTTTGGTGCTCACTCATCTCTATTAAAAACGCTATTATCAGACAAATCCTAAACAGGGCTGAGATGAATTTTTTTAACTCAAATGTTAGTTTTTCCTAAGACTGGTTTCACATGGCCGAGAAAATCGTGCAAGATGTGTACATTGCCAGGCGCACAAATGTGAACCCCATTCTTTTGAATGGGGTGCAAATAAGAAAAATGGAAAAATACCTCTACAGCGCCATCTATTGGATGGCAGCATTCCTTCAAATTAAAGTGACTTTATAACAAGTCATCAATGATTGGGAATAGGAAACCAAGCCATAAAACCATGCATAGACAGACTGCTTTGTGGTGCTTGCCCCTCGTCAGTGTACAGCAGGCTTCTGGCTTAGTTCGTGAGAGGCCTGTGATGTGGATCTGGAGCGGTGTCGTGTCTCCTTAAGGAGAGCACCCAAAAAGGGTGTGGAGACGCCTTAGGGGGTGAGTGGGTCAGGGGATGGTATAGTCTCTCCAAAGGGGTCATACAGATCAGCAATGTTTTCCCGCCTGATACGATGCTATATGGGAAACAAATCACAGCAGTTCTATCTGGCTGCGCAATCTCGCATCATAGCCCCATTGGCAGCAATGGGAGAAACTCCATAATCCTCTGACATGGCTGAGACAGCTGTGGTGGAGGTTCTCTTCATCCCTGAAGTGATGCAAGACTGTTTTCCCATGCAAATAAGGGAGATGGAATAATACCTCCACAGTGAGGTATTATCCCATCTCCCTTATTTGCATATTACCCAGAGGAGCATGAATGACCTTTTAGGTCTCCTCACTCACCCCTAGGTGCTCTCCCTAAGGAGAAAAGATAGTTCCCATAAAAACACCTCACACCCCTTTGAATTTCACATCGTGGGGGGCATGATATGGGGGCGGGATTCACGGCCCCATATCACGCTTGACCGTGTGAAGTTAGCCTAAGGCTACACCCAGACTTTTTATCTTATCATATTGCTGTCCATAATGTCTTCAGAATCACCGCAATCAAGCGATTTGCAAATAATTTTTTTTCTTTGCTACATGCTTGGATTTCATACAGATTTTTTTAAAAAGTAGCTACTTTTTCCCTTTCACAGAGCAATAAGAAAATTGCTTGAAATTCTCTTATATATCTCTTCAAAACACTTATTAACTAGAGAGGAGCGAGCAGCAAAATGCTCGGGTGCTCGTTACTCGAGACGAACTTTTCGCGGTGCTCGAGGGTTCGTTTCGAGTAACGAACCCCATTGAAGTCAATGGGCGACCCGAGCATTTTTGTATATCGCCAATGCTTGCTAAGGTTTTCATTTGTGAAAATCTGGGCAATTCAAGAAAGTGATGGGAACGACACAGCAACGGATAGGGCAGGTGAGGGGCTACATGTTGGGCTGAGTCTCAAGTTCCCAGGTCCCACTATTAAGCCACAATAGCGGCAAGAGTGGGCCCCCCCCTCCCAACAATTTTTACTTCTGAAAAACCCTCATTAGCAAGGCATACCTTAGCTAAGCACCACAGTACCACCAACAAAGCACAATCACTGCCTGCATGACACTCCGCTGCCACTTCCCCTGGGTAACATGCTGCCCAACCTCCCCGCACGACCCAGTGTCCACAGCGCACACCAAAGTGTCCCTGCGCAGCCTTCAGCTGCACTCATGCCACACGCTGGCCTCATAGCCACACCACCCTCATGTCTATTTATAAGTGCGTCTGCCATGAGGAGGAACCGCAGGCACACACTGCAGAGGGTTGGCACGGCCAGGCAGCGACCCTCTTTAAAAGGGGCGGGGCGATAGCCCACAATGCTGTACAGAAGCAATGAGAAATCCAATCCTGTGCCACCTCCATTAGGAGCTGCAAACGTGGCCATAGCAATGGGGAACCCATGTGCCACACACTATACATTCTGTCAAGGTGTCTGCATGCCCCAGTCAGACCGGGGTTTTTTATAAATAGTCACAGGCAGGTACAACTCCGCAATGGGAATTCCGTGTGCACCCACAGCATGGGTGGCTCCCTGGAACCCACCGGCAGTACATAAATATATCCCATTGCATTGCCCATCACAGCTGAGGTAACATCAGGTTTAATGCAGGTGGGCTTCAGCCCACACTGCATGCCCCAGTCAGACTGGGGTTCTTTAGAAGTAGACACTTGCAGTTACAACTCCGTGTGGACCGACAGCATGGGTGGTGCCAGGAAGCCACGGGCGGTACATAAATATATCCCATTGCATTGCCCAGCACAGCTGAGATAACGTCCGATTAAATGCAGGTGGGCTTCGGCCCACACTGCATGCCCCAGTCTGACCGGGGTTTTTAATTCATAGACACTGGCAGGTACAACTCCCTAATGTGAAGTCCCTGTGGACCCACGGCATGGGTGGCTCCCCGGAACCCACCGGCGGTACATAAATATATCCCATTGCATTGCCCATCACAGCTGAGGTAACGTCAGTTTAATGCAGGTGGGCTTCGGCCCACACTGCATGCCCCAGTCAGACTGGGGTTCTTTATAAGTAGACACATGCAGTTACAACTCCGTATGGACCGACAGCATGGGTGGGTCCCAGGAAGCCACCGGCAGTACATAAATATATCCCATTGCAGTGCCTTGGACAGCAAAGCTAACGTCAGATTAAATGCAGGTGGGCTTCAGACCACACTGCATGCCCCAGTCAGACTGGGGTTTTTTATAAGTAGACATAGGCAGGTACAACTCCCTATTGTGAAGTCCGTGTGGACCGACAGCATGGGTGGGTCCCAGGAAGCCACCGGCGGTACATAAATATATCCCATTGCAGTGCCCTGGACAGCAAAGCTAACGTCAGATTAAATGCAGGTGGGCTTCGGCAGTACATAAATGTATCCCATTGCAGTGCCCTGCT